>NC_133785.1:5244628-5382496 GCF_003597395.2 Chelonoidis abingdonii | reverse complement strand
TGGTGAGTAGCTTTCTGTTCCCTGAGTGACAACGCCAGGTCTGCACCAGAGTAGTCAGGACTTGCTAGAACCATTAAAGGCAGACAGGTGATTAACACCTGCAGCCAATCAAGCAGGCTAATGCAGAGACCTGGTTTAAAGAGCTCTCTCCAGTCAAATGGAAGGAGCCGAGGAGAGGAAGTGCGTGTGAGGAGTGAAGCAAAGACACAAGGACCTGAGAGTGGGTTGCTGCTGAGACTGGGTTAAAGCGTTATCACCGGCGTAGGTCCTGTCTGATGAGGAAAAGGTGTTTTTGGAGGCGGCCTTGGGAAAGTAGGCCCGGGAGATGTACGTCACACAGTGTTCCAAGAGGCCACTATAGAGCTGACATCCTAGGCCTGGGCTGGCCCGGTTAGATGCGGCCGAGTTCTACCCAAAATCTACCCACTCTTGATCGGAACAGGAGGGTTGATCCACACTGTGGGGGAACGCACTGAGGTGAGCAAATCTGCCAATAGCGCCAGAGAGAACCCCCAGGTAGAGGAGGAACTTGGCACAACTGGTTGAAAAAGCGTGGGGATCTTGTTTGCCCAGCGCGCCAGAAAGAGGGGGTGATTTAAACAACAATCCTGGTAGAGGGTTTATTTTTCACCCAGTAACTTTTATATTTTTTGGCCCTCAGTGTTTCTAACCCATGTCAGGGCAGTTTCTGCTTGATGGTTTTTTCATTGTGCTGGCTGCAGAAGAGAGAGACTATCGCTTTGTTGTTTTCCTGTTATTACCTTAGTCTTCTTCAAAGACTTGGAGCTTTTTTGATAACTTTTTTTTTGGGTGTTGTGTTTTTTAAACAGGTAAATCCTTACAGATGGTCGCTCCGATAGTTTTAGACAAGTTCATATGGCAGCCATAAAGGTGCAGTAAAATGACATTTTTGAGGATGGGGATGATGTAGAAATACCTTCTGGCCTCTTTGAGAGGACAGCCTACGGGTAGGTCCCTAGCCTCGAGATCAGTGGTCTGGCAGTCCTTGCCCCTCTTTCCCGGTGGGAGGAGCCCAGAAGGCTTCTATGATCTGCGCTGAAAGAGGCTGCAGCAGACTACCCCACGGCTTGAAAGCAGAGATCCTGGCCAGATCCGGACTGCAGTGCAGGACCCTCTATCGTTTTATCACGAGTGGAGGCTACCAGGAAAATAAAACCACGGTCAATTGTATCCTCTATCCATCTCGACGTAAAGTAGTGCGAACGGTGGGCAGTGCCTGGAATCCAGAAGAGAACTACAGGTTCTTGGGTCAGGCGACCGTGGGTTAACATGAGGGGACTGACGCCGATCTTCGTACCTGGTGTAATCAGCCAGAACGACCCTCACTATGATTGAGGTGTTTTCAAGGGACAGCGAGGGGCTGACTCGACAGTTAAGGAAGAGGCACCCCGGGTTTTAACTAAGCAGCACTAAGCCCTTAGAGCTCGATTGACGGGGCCATCAGGATACAGGTGGAAAAAGAGAGGGCACGAAGGCTCCCAGAACCACAGAAGAGGGGTCAGGACTACTCTTGAGAGAGAAGAGGGTCCTGAGGTTTGGACTGCCAAACCAAGTGGGAGAACGGGGAATTGCCTAGGGCTCCATACGTGAGGCCTGCGGGAAGGGACATATAGCTCCACAAGTCCCAATTGCTGAGAGCCGATGCAGTTTTGAACTGGACAGACCCATGGCTCCCTTAATCACCTTCGTGAGGTCTCACTAACCCCACATATGTATACCAGACCAGTAAGCGAAATGGGGTTAAGCCACAGCACTGTTATTGGGTTGGGGAGTCTATCACGGTGTCTCGGGGAAGCTTGTGAAAGGGTGTGAGTCGTTGCTGTGGGTTAAGCGTACGGGATCACAATGCGGTCCATGGACAGTTGGTTATTCCCCCACCATCTTTTTAACTCGAATTCAGGGCAACACTACTGAGGTAGCAGCAGGGTGTGTCCCTGAAACGCCATACCGGTGGCTCATAGGAGAGGGACTTCCCAGGCATTTGAACTTACTCCAGTAGGATGGATTGGAGGGAAAAAGGACCTAGAGTTAGTGAGGCCTCCCTAGTAGACTGTCAAGCCCCCAGTTTTTCTCTGAAAATCCCATATTATTTTTCCATGCCCAACATGCGTAGAAGTCAAAAGGTTAAGGAGGGCAGTAAGGGCCTGAACCACTACTGACTCAAAGCCGAGGGTACTCTTCGCGGCAGGCGGACCCGAGAGTCTGAAAGGAGTGCCAACCCCGGAGGTGAGAAGCCACCCGAGTCTGACCCCCACCCTAGTGTTTCTGAACATAGAGTGCAACAGAGACCGGGCCCTAGATCTTGGGCAGATTAGTCCAGAAGAGGAATTTTGGACGAGACCAGGCCGAAGGTCCCAGGTATGAACATTAGGAAGATGACTGAAACGAGATGGGTCCCCGGGAAGGAAACCAGGGACCAGACCCTACTGCATAAGGAAGAAGAATCTTACTAACCGGGTTGCAACCAGACGGGCAGAAGATACACAGATCCTAAGTACCTCAACAAACACAGGAATTCTATTAAGTCTTGCTCATAGTCACCTTTTTGGGGGCATTTGGTTGTAGAGAAGACCTGACCGAAGTCCTACGTGGTTCGTCTGCCAGGAGTCAACCGAAGAAGTACGGAGTACTGTGCTCCTGCACCAGGAAGTGTCAGCTGCACAGTCCCCGTCCCCACTGACCGGTAGTACCCTTCCTTATAGAGGTCCCCTTTAGTGAAATAGCATGGATCTTAGTGGGACCCTGGAGAAGACGGTTGGGGAGCCACAAATATGGTGTACTTGTTTTGGACTATGATTAGCTCCGCGGGCTACCCAGATATCCATGCCCCTGGCTGCGGAACACAGCTCTCTCTGAAGGGATCTTTGCCCGAGTGGGCTATCAAAGCAACATTAACAGACAAGACCCCATTTAGTTCAAAACTAATGAAGGACCTCGTTACGCTGCTTTATACATTACCCGGGGGGAGTGGTGCTGGAGACGTCTGTGTTACGATGTCCTGCAGATGCTGATTGATGGTAGAAAGTTTAACGAGCGCTCAAGCTACTGATAAGGAAGGTTTGCTAGCAGGACGGGAAGATTGGGATGCCTACCCCTACTCACTATCGGAGGTACCTCGGCCTCAACTGCGTTTCCGCCTTCGCTTTATTATACGGGTGTCACCCCCGTGCCATGTCTCTTATCTGGAAGAGAACCCAATTGCGGCGAGAAGTATAATGAAATCATGTAATACAGATGCGAGACCAGATAGCCCGCTGTCACTCCTATTGTACAGGAACCTTTGGAAAAGCTCGGAGGACCAGGAGAAGCATATTACATGTTATTCTCTTTCCGACATTCCAACCAGAGGGAATGGGTGTTGGTGTTGTACCCATGGCAGAAACAAGTTCTGCCAATGGCAGGGGCCCTATGAGTGTTGACCCGTGGAGAAGTAACTATATATTCGGCAGCAGATGCCGAAAACAAGAACAGATTTATCACAGCACCTTCTGAAACCCTGGCATGCACAAGATTTCCTGCATAAGTGTCCAAAAGACCCTACCCAGTGATACTGTATTCTTTTCTCAGTATCTGGGTGTGTGCAGGTGTTCTCCGATTAACACAGACCAGAAGCATTGGTGTCTGCAGATGATCTTCTGGAACCCCAAGATGTCGTTCTTGACAAAACCCAGTCGAACAACCGAGACGTATCACCCAATCATCCAAACCCTGGGGCCAGTAAAGAACAAGAGCCTATGTGGCCAGCGGCCAAAAAAGGTTCTCTGTGTCTATTAAAAAAAATGCTGGAGTGGGAATCATCGAAGGCATATCCCACATCCAGTGTCCAGCCCAATCTGCTGTGCCCAAACCTGATGGCCACCACAAGTTTTGCAAGAAAACCTTATTTTTTTCGGCAACAAAATGAAGATCCCGTTTACCGTGTTACCCCATACTCGCGTAGAATAGCTAGTGGACCATCTGAGTAATGCCCGACTGACTACTCTAGACTTGACAACAGGGTACTGGCAGTTCCCTGCGGAGACCACAAAGCAAAAGACTGCTGTTCGCTAACAGAGGTCTTTTGTGTTTGTTTGTCCTCCCTTTGGATACATGGAGCCCAGCTACTTTCAGTGCCTCATGATAAGCTATTACGCCCGCCATAACAGTGATGCCTGCTCCTACTTTGGACGATGGGGTTATTCATAACCCCAGACTGGAAAGTCACCTAGAGAAGGTGGAGCAGTCCTTGACCCTGCAGGCGAGCTGGGCCTTACAGTACCCTTGCCAAGTTTGCTGTAGGGTTACGGAGGCCACATATCTTGGCTACCTTGTTTTTTTTTCCTTGAGTTGTGAAGGGTTTCCTAGTGTATCATATGTTTGGACTCTTGTCCAAATTTTTTTTGGCCTCTTGCAACTACGTTTTCATTCAATGAAAACGATGTCGCGGTGCATTTCCTAGGGTTGTTGTAGTGGGGTTTGATTTGATGCTGAGGATTTTGATCCCCCACTTTGTCTACGTATGTGGTGGTCTTTTACTAGGGCTCCCCTGTGACCTAGTATATAGTTCGTGTTTAGCTCTATCTGGTTTGAGTTTTGTCTGATTGCGCGAGGATGTCATTTACTAGATCCTTAAGACTGCCCTCTGCAGTTACCCTTTGTTAATTAGTCCTTTTTGATTTCACCATAATGTTTATTCCGTCAGTTTTATTGTATCGTGTAAGTGTAGGGTTTGGGGTTTTGGTTTTCCTGTTCTGATGTGTGTGTGTGAGGAGTACGCCATCTTTTCGTCTACTCCGTGCTCTTTATAGAATTACTGTGCTTCCAAGGACAAAATATGCGTGGTGGAGAGGAGGCCTGCCGTTAAATGGCCATGGAGCGGTGCGCGTACTACTGCTCGGGCGCAGATTTGTCCTCTGACTACCTCTCAATGGATGCACGCGAACCAAGGAGTGTGGCTCGATTAAGCGGAAGTGTGTGGGTGTGTGGTGTTTTGCTAGGTGGGGTTTTTCATCCCTCCAACCTTCTTCCAGTTCGTGTGCAACACAGAGCAGGAGCCGTCGTCAACGGCAGTGTTCTCACGTTGCACTGGTTCTGTCCCCAGCTGCCCCACCCCTTGCTGTTGAGCAGGGGAGGGTATGTGACCGACCAGGCTAGTGGTGGTGCAGGAGTCTGTAGAGGGCAAATATACTGGTTCATGGAGTGAGTAACGTTTTCTGCTGCCCTGAGTGACCAGGCAGGTCTGCACTAGAGTAGTAGGAACTTGCTAGAACCTTAGGCCGACAGGCTGATAGAAACGCAGCCAATCAAGGCCCAGGCTATCAGGGCACCTGGGTTTTAAAGGAAGCTTTCTCCGTCAGATGGAGGACCAGAGGAGGAAGTGCGTGTGAGAGTGGCAGCAAGAGGCACAAGGAGCTGAAGCGTGGAAAGGGTCTGTGTTGTTGGTGCTGGAGACTAAGGTAAATGTTATCAGACACCAGAGAAGGTCGCTGTGACCCATCTGACTGGAGAGAGCTCCTTTTAAAACCCAGGTGCTCTGATTAGCCTGCCTTGATTGGCTGCAGGTGTTCTAATCAGCCTGTCTGCCTTAATTGGTTCTAGCAAGTTCCTGACTACTCTGGTGCAGACCCTGCTTTGGTCACTCAGGGAACAGAAAACTACTCACCCAGTGACCAGTATATTTGCCCTCTACCAGACTCCTGCACCCCACTGGCCTGAGTCTATCACAACTGTAAATCTCTATTGAAAGAGAGACAGCTAAAATTGCTTCTAGTGGAATGAAATTCTTTCCAAATGAGCACAAGTTTTCAAATCAAGTGTTAATTTGCAAGTCACTTTACAAGCATGACTAGCTAGTTAATGGAGTGGTGGTATGCAAAGAAGGGAAATGGAATAAGTTTAATAAGACAAATTACGTACACACACGTGTAACCTCTGATTTATCTGTCTTCATATAGATATACATGGTCAAACCTATTTAGAAATTTATATATGTTTCTAAGGGAAAGTCAGTATCCGTCACAGTGCGATACTGCAGTCTCTAAAGCATTTTGGTATTCATCAGAATGAAAGACACGTACAGTGTACTTTATTTACTTTTAAAAATAGAAGATGCAAAAAATAATACATAGTCAGATAAACTCAGTTAAAAGTGAAATTTGCTCCACTCTTACCTCATAGTGCCTTTGCTAATGGTGAGCTATGTAATTTCTTTATTATGCATACAGAATAGGAAAAAGCTGGTGAATTAAATAAAATGCAACTTTTGTCTCCTATGTAAAATACCTTCCTATTACTTCCAATGCCATACATTAAAACTTAGGTGATTGATGTACAGCAGGCATTGAAAATATGGTAAAATTTTGGTAAAATATTCAAAAAGGACTACTATTTCTTAGTCTAAAAGATAAGGATTAAATTCTATATTCCAGAATTCCCTTTTTCCATATAGCTTCAGATGCATTTTGTATTCAGAAGGAAGTAACATACATACATCATACCCTTTGATCAAATCTTGGAAAAAATAAAAGAGAAATGAACTTTTACAGTGCCCTTCCAGCACCACCAAGAAGTGGTTTAGTAGAACCCCAATTGTATCAAACTGTGGGGAAAGAGAGATTCATTCAAATGTTTAGCCCAATCATTTTCTGAGAAAAGATTAACATGAACCACTGGAAAGATATCTAGGTACACATTACACATTTCCATGCAGTACAATATTCTCTAGAAGGGATACTACATCCCTTAAAAGATTACTCTCGAAGGTCTGAGGACACTCAGGCTTATGTTGGGGAGGATATGGCTCATACATTTACCAATGTAAGAATCTTATCTGAAATGTAGAAGTAACATATTAAGGGTACATGGTTGTAAAGTATAAGGCAGAACTATACATAGCAATTACTTTACTGATTTAAGACATGAAAACCCAATTCAAAAAGAACACTGAGGTGCATGAATTTTCTACTACCAGCATCTCAGATAACATTTGCAATGAAAATAAGTGGTTCAGGAAAGAATATGAAGTGCTGATGAAAACAAACAGAACCACACAAAGTACACACATGAAATATTTTCAGATCCATTAACCATTTATTGAAAATTTTGTTATTAACTTATTTTTTAATTTATAAAAATGCACCCTTCAGAATATCTCAGGGAGATGTACAGCTATTTATGCAGAAACAATATCAACATTTAATTGAGCAGTCAACATAAATAAATAAACTAGCCCATGATTTTACAGCAATATATCACATTCCATTTGGCAAAAGCCTGTGTAAACAGATGGAGTTCATACCATGTGCTAAAAGTTACCACTCTTCATAGAATCATAGACTTTAAAGTCAGAAATGACCATTTTGATCATCTAGTCTGATCTCCTGCACAATGCAGGCCACAGAATCTCACCCACCCACTCCTGTATCAAACCTATGTTTGAGCCATTGAAGTCCTCAAATCATGGTTTAAAGACTTCAAGGTGCAGAGAATCTTCCAGCAAGTGATCTGTGCCCCACGCTGTAGAGGAAGCCGAAAACCCTCCAGGGCTTCTGCCAATCTGCCCTGGAGGAAAATTCCTTCCTGATCCCAAATATGGCGATCAGCTAAACCCTGAGCATGTGGGCAAGACTCACCAGCCAGACACCCAGGAAAGAATTCTCTGTAGTAATTCAGATGCCACCCCATCTAACATCCCATCACAAGCCATTGAGCATATTTACCACTAGTAGCCAAAGACTAATTAACTGCCAAAATTAGCCTATCCCATTATACCATTCCCCTCCATAAACTTATCAAGCTTAGTCTTGAAGCCAGATATGTCTTTTGCCCCCACTACTCCCCTTAGAAGGCTGTTCCAGAACTTCACTCCTCTGATGATTAGAAAGCTTCATCTAATTTCAAGCGTAAACTTCCTGAGAGCCAGTTTATATCCATTTGTTCTTGTATCCACGTTGGTACTGAGCTTAAATAATGCCTCTACCTCCCTGGTATTTATTTCTCTGATATATTTATAGAGAGCAAACATATCTCCCCTCAGCCTTCTTTTGGTTAGGCTAAACAAGCCAAGCTCCTTTCATATGATAGGTTTTCTGTTCCTCGGATCATCCTAGTAGCCTGTCTCTGAACCTGTTCCAGTTTGAATTCATCCTTCTTAAACATGAGAGACCAGAACTGCACACAGTATTCCAGATGAGGTCTCACCAGTGCCTTGTATAACGGTACTAACACCTCCTTATCTTAGCTTTTTTCACAGCCAATCACATTGGCGGCTCATAGCATGCCTGTGATCAACCAATAACTCTGAGTCCTTCTCCTCCTCCTCCTTACTTCAACTGATGCCTCCCAGTTTACAAAATATTCTTGTTGTTATCCTAAATGCATGACCTTGCCTTTTCACTAATTAAATTTCATTCCTGTACTATTAGCAATTTACAAGGTCATCCAGATCTTCCTGTATACATCCCATCCCTTCTCTGTTTGGCAATCCTTCCAGCTTTGTGTCATCTGCAAACTTTATTAGCACATTCCCACTTTTTGTGCCAAGGTCAGTAATAAAAAGATTAAATAAGATTTGTCCCAAAACCGATCCCTGAGGAACTCCACTAGTAACCTCCCTCCAGCCTGACAGTTCACCTTGAGTGTTTCAGACCAGTAAAGGAAATTAATTCCAGAGTCAAAAGTATTCCAGTTGAATTTCCCTATCAGCAGCCCACAGACATTTTAATCTAGGCATTGTTAGCTTGAACATATCAGCTGATCTCAGCTGTTGTGGCACAGCTTGGAGAGAGGTCAGCTCTCAGGTAACTAGAACTTACTTCATATGAGGCATTATAGATTAATATCAACGCTTTGAATTGAACCTCAAAAAAACTAGGTAGCCAGTGTAGTCAGTGGCTTCCTGCAATCAGCTCTAAGTAAATGCACCAATCATAGCTTCAGAGGTTAGCCCATTAAACTATAGAGGTGGCAATGCTAACATGATTGAGAGAGTCAACTATGCTAACATGGATGCAGCTGTTTCAAGGATGTGCAATGTCTTGTATAGTTTCTTTCATGGGCCTGCTTTCGTATGAGAATACTACAGAGTTTCAGTCCTTATTAAAGAACCTGAGGACCATGCATATTGTGGTGAAAAAAGTGGAACTGTTTAAGAATATTTCAGAATTACGTTCTTGAACAGTACTCGGCAGCCTTTTCATAAGTGGACTTTGATACTACTGGCCATGCGGTTTTGGCATTCTGCTTGCAGTCTTTGGCTGGAGTAGACAGGAGCATTCTTGAGTGATGGCTACAAGTTACATGAGATACACCCAAGAGGCTGTTAGGGAAGCTAGGGATCAGAAGGGCATACAGAAGCCATGGTAATAGGGAGAGGCACTGGTGTAGTAGCTACTACACCCCTCTATACTGCTTTAGCTTCAGAATCAAACCACACTGCAGAGCAAACTGTTCATACCACACACCAGGATCTGGGCTATGATCTCAGTGCCTCTGTTCCTCATCAGTAAAAATGAAACCTCGTAGGGGCGCTGTGAGGATAAATGTGTAAATGTTTGTAAAGGACTCAAATACTACAGTGATGAGAGTCTCATGACGACTTAGATTTGGTGCACTCACATGCAATCCAAAGTCAAAATATTTGCTCTTTGGAAATATTTTGATGAGATAGGGAGGCTTTTGTAGTTTCCATCCAGGGGAATGGAAATTCACTAGAGACAGGGAAATTCCCCCTCTCCACACTATGATCAATCTGAACGTTATTAAATAAATAAATAAAAATCCACGTTTTCCAAATATCCCAGCAAAATCTTTCTTATTGCTCAGAGGAAGGAACTTCTCATTTCATCTTCATTTTTATTCCACAGGAAATTATTTTAACAAAGACATGTGCTGATCCCAGAACATGAAAGTAATACACACTCTGCATTTCTGAGGTTAATAGGCTGCGCATCATCTGAAGTACGTCAATGATCAGCAATTAGCACCCACACATTTAGTTACCGTGATTACACCAATTCTTGTATTAACACTGGTTTAATTGCAGCTTACATCATCTTGATTAGCGGCCTGTGGTGTTTTAAGGTATCAGCAGGGGATGGATGACTTAGCTCTGTCACCTACAGGAAAGCTGAAAAATACCAGTTGGTAATACAGTTCAGCTCGCTACCTGCTGACCCTCTGTGTTCCATAGGCTTCCATTCCTCTTCCCCACATGCCTTCTTCTCTCTGATCCACAGGGCAGTGATGACAGTATCTATTGCTGTCTCAGAGTTAACCATTAATTTGTTCTTACCCTATAAAGGATTAACTTCATTGTGACTAAGGGCTGCCAAATCAGACTGCAATATACACTTTATTCTCCTCCACTACAGTCACAGTGGTTCTTAGATAGAGTAGAATCAATTCATCCTTTGGGTGGGCTAGCTGGTGTCACAGAAACACAGGATGCTGCTAGGAAGTCCAGCGGGTGAGAAAGTTGCAGTGACACCAAGTATCTCCAACCCCAAACTTGCTAGGTGAACTGTGTCAGGCCAGGACCATACAAAATGTGGTGTACCCAGACATATGCTGATGCAGAGCATTTTCCAGGCAGTTTCTACCAATGGGCTCCTATGGGTGCTCAACAGCAAGCTGGCTATGCAGATACTGCCTACTCTCTCCCTAGCCTAATTCTCTTCTGTGCACCTTCTTCCACTAATGCAGCTTGTGCTGTCTGTGACAGTGGAGATGGATCAAGCCCAGTTGCTAGGGGGCCCATGAGATTGACTCAGTCTGCATAAGGCCACTAGACTTGTTCTAAATCAATCAGACTTAGTGCCCCCCCCCCCCCCCCGTGTCTCATGCTCAGGTTCACCCCTGGGTTAGTCTCCCACTTATTCTATCCATACTGAATGCCAGACACAAAAGTTTTGGGAAGTATATTGGTTTGTTTGTTCCTTTTAGCAATCTTAAATAACCAACCATGCCTCTGGGCTGCTGTGTGGAAGGCATAAAACACAACCTAACATGGGCCTATTTGTCCAGAGGTAAATTCCCTTCTCAACCCCTAAAAAAGGCACTCTAGCTAAGCCCATAGCATATCCAGAGATCCACCCAGGAAACTATTCACAGTAAGAGTAAGGTGGATGGGTGCAACTCTGTGGGAGCCAAACAGCCTCCTGGTCTCAGATGGGACCCTTTATCTTCAGAGGGGACTGATGCAGGCACCAATCAACTCCCAAGACACACACTCCCACCTCATACTGGCCAATCACACACTTACTCAGGGAGACACAGCCCTAAATAATGCCCCTACTTCCATGCATGTTCTCCTCCTGCCTATAAGGATGAAAGGAAAGGGGGACAGTGGGTGACCTCCCTGCAGGCTGGTATAAAGGATACAATATAGAAGCCTCCCATCCTTAACTGCTCATCAGGACCCCAGAGACTGTCTATCCCCTACCAATCTGACCAACTCAGCTGCTCCACTGTGATGGGGGAAGGATGGGGCAACTTATTGATTTTGACACTTTTCAGACTTTGCTTGAGGACCTTGGAAGACCTGTACCATAACTAAGCCCATAAGTAAATCACAATTTCACAGACTGAAATAAGAAATAAGCCCAACAATGATTTTTCTGAAAGCAGAGAGGCAGAAGCACAAATGCCCATGTCATAAACAGATAGCTAAGGGTTAATGTCTCTTTTACCTGTAAAGGGTTAACAAAGGGAACCAAACACCTGACCAGAGGACCAATCAGGAAACCAGATTTTTCAAAGCTCAGGGAGGGAATTTTGGGGTGTGTGTCTTTTGTCTGTGATTCTGTGCTCTCTTGGCTCTGAAGAGGATCTCTTTCCTTCAGCTTTCTAATCTTCTGTTCACAGTTGTAAGTACAGTGTATAAGACAATAATAGGTTTTATATTGTTTTTGTATTTACATGTGTGTAGTTGCTGGATGTTTATTGTATTTCTTTTTGGATAAGTGTTTATTCATTTTCTTTTAAGCCATTACCCATGTCTATTGTCACCATTGATACAGAGACATTTTGATGTGTCTTTCTTTCTTTTTATTATAAAGACTTCTTTTATAAACTTGTTGCATTTTCTTTTCTAGTTGAGGCTCAAGGGATAGGAAATCTCTGTGCCAGGATTATCTGGTCTCTCTCAGGGAAAGACTGAAGAGGGGGAAAAAGAAGGAGGGGGAAGAAGGTGAAACTTGTCTCTCTGTTTTGTATTCAAGGAAGTTTAGTACAGTATAATCTTCCAGAGAGTTAATCCAGCGAGGGGAAGCCTGGGAGAAGGATAAGGAGGGGAGGGAAGTGGGTTATTTCCCTTTGTTTTTGATGCAGACTCAGGGCATCTGAGTCTTGGGGTCCCCCAGGGAAGGTTTTGGGGAGACCAGAGTGAGCCAAACACTGGAATTTTTGGCTGGTGGCAGCGCTATCAGATCTAAGCTGGTAAATAAGCTTAGAGGAATTTATGCTAGTACCTCATATTTGAACTCTAAGGTTCAGACTGAGGAATTATACTATGACAGCCCACTTCTGTCCTCTCACACACAGTGTTGAAAAATGGATTTATTGAGCTAATTTGACTGCTTGCAATGAGCAAGGGGTGGCATCTCACCACATGGTACTAACCATCCGGCCCAGGCCACCCCTATTGCTTCCTGTCTGGCTGGCCAGCCGCGAGAGGGTCAGCGTTGACAATGTATGGCGATTAGGAAATGTGCCCCAGCCCACTCCACGGCAGACCCTTGCAGGTCCAGGGGAGACATCTCAGGAACTGAGCTTCGGATCCACTGCTTGGAGCATGAGCAGGTCTGCAAGGGGGCCCTGCCCAGCAGAGGGTCAGGAGGGTGAAGGGGGCTCTGCCCAGTAGGGAGTTGGATCCTAGTCTCACCCTTATTCCCCTGCCAGGGCAGGGCCCCCTCACATACCAGCTTGTGTTCCAAACAGTAGATAGCAGTCTCAGCTCCAGGGGTGTCTTGCCTGGGCCTGCCTGGAGAAGCTGGGGGTGGGCCAGCTTGGGGCTCCTAATTGCTGTATATTGTCAGTGCCACCTCACTCTCCCTGCTGGCTGGCCAGTCAGGAAGCAGCAGTGGTGGCCAGACCCCACGTGATGAGACACTCTCACCTGCTCCTGCCTGCAGTCACCTCCTACTCCCCAAGATGGGACTGGCTCACCACCTATCCAACCCGTGCTCATATATGCAACTGGCTCACTAAAACGCAATGAGCAGCCGCAACCTAAGCAGGGAGGTGAAAGCTGAAGGAAAAATCACAGTAGTTCAGGGTGTGGATTTGGGGACTGTTCATATCCTGTGACGTTCCAACACCTACCCTTGATGCTTCCATGATTTTCCTTAAAAAAAAAAAAACAAAAAAAAAAACCCATGAGTTCCACGAGGCCTTACCAATAACACCACACAATTGTGTAACCTGAGCTGCAGCTCTCCTGCCTCCCAAGTGAATCAGCAGAGAACACTGAGCCTAAATTTTCAGTTGTAAAAACAACAACCCTCACCCCAGCTTTTTATATTTAAATATCTGAGGCTGTTTTTGTACATTTTTTGTACATTGTAGATTGGGGCCAGTGTGTGAGAAATAGCAACTTAGGAGTTTTCTACTTTACAATTCACCTTCCATATTTTAAAAAATGTTGAAGTGATTTTCTCAGAAAACGTCTGAAAAAGCTCACAGTAAATGCTGAGACAAGAACAGATCAAGCTCTCACTATCTTATGCTGTATGTATTTTACGTAGGGCTGGTAGCACCACCTATTATTAAGATTGTCCGACACTTCCGATTGTAAGACTCTGTTTTCAGTTGTTTATAACTTTGCCAAATTAACCATTTGGGATTAAATTTTCCATGGCAGATGTTTGCCTCAGGCTGAAGAATTTTCTAAATCTATATCTCTATATAGTTAATGTCAGCCAAAACAAGTCAGCTGCTTCTAGGAATGACATTAATGAAAATTGTCATTTTGCCCATGTTACAAAATTCTGGCCGTCTTTCCTTTGAAAAGCTCTAGTGCCCCCCATGCTTTGAAGCACTGACTTGAAATGTGGCAGAGGGTAGCCTTTGTGTCAGGGATGGGCCTTTTGCCCTCCTTGTGAAAATCCACTAAAATTTGACCAACTTATAAACCTTTGAAAAATTGCAGCTCAAAAATGCTGAGCAGAGAGTTACTAGAACTTTACAGTTTAATTCCCCAGAGGCACAGGTAATCTTAATTCTGGTGTGCATGGGTTTTTTATTAAGAGGTTGAGTTTGGATGGCTTTCATGGGGTAAGATGCTATTTATTTATTATGTAGACATCAGTTCAAAACAAGAGCAATTTCCATTCAACAGCCTAACCCGCTTACAAAACATAAAAAAACCCAAATTCCCCTCCCCACCAAATAAACCTGACCCACACCAAAAGCTACCTTCCAGAGTAGCCCAGGCAAACAGATGCACCTTGCAATATATTTTGTTCTTGTCAGAGGTGACGAAGGTTTTGGATAAGCACCCACTTTCATTTTTTAATAAATCTAAATAATTAAATAAATATAACCTGAATGACACTGGAGCAAGACTGTGTCATAGATTATTTTTATCTCATTGTAAAGAATCATTCATTTATTACAAGCCCAACTTCCTCCTGAGGACATCACAATTCTGTGTGCTGTATTTTGTATTTAAATTTCTGATTTAGCTGACAAATGTAAATCACAAGTAACTACAAACAAATTCCCTATTGATTACAAAACTGCGGCATCTGAAGAGAATAGGTTATTCTAGCTGCTTCAGCTTTAAGTAATTTTTAATGTTTTCCCAGATCTGTCTTTTCCGGATGGTACAATATGTTTTGGACTTGTTTTGTGCTAATTCTTTCCCTTATCTCAGGATGCTCATGCTGAGCTGGTGTTGGGTGGATGGAGTTCTGTTGGAGAAGCAGGTTTTTGTAGTTTGTGGATTGTATTGTGTAGTTTGTGTGTGTGTGTGGAGGCTGCTAGGGGCCGTGTGCTGGGAGAGCGGCTGAGCCCTCTTTAGGGGATGGGGCTTACCTGATTAGGGGTCCTATAAAAGTAGCCAGCCAGTCAGGCAGCGGCACAGCAGCCAGCAAACAGAGCTGGAAACAGGGGAGTTTCAGAGGGAGTTTACAAGGGGAGGTTGCAGGGGAGACTAAGACAGAGGAACCGACAGGCTAGTTAAGGGAGTGGGTGGTGCTCTGCCAGCGTTCTGGTGCCTGTTGGGGGTTTGTGTTGTGTTGTGTGTCTCGGACTACCAGGCACTAGGTGGGAAGGCTATCACTGATACAGAGGTAGCAGTGAAAGACACAATGAGGATGACTGGATGTGGAAGCTGCGGCATGTACATGATCCTGGAGGGGGTACCTGAAAAGGATTTCATCTGCATGAAGTGCCGCCTGATAGAGCTGATGGAAGAAAAGATCCGAGGACTGGAGATGCAGGTGGAAACTCTGGTTGAGTTTAGAAGGGGGTTTGAGCAGATGATGGAACACAGACACGAGGGGGCTGAAGGGATAAGCTCAGACGTGCAGATGGAAGCAGGACCAAAGAATTCTGAGGAGAGACTGCTGGGTGAGGAAAGTGGACGGTGGAAGCATGTGACTAAGAGAACCAGGCAGAGGAAAAGACGGGCCAGTGAAGGAGAAATAGAACTCAGGAACAGGTTTGCAGAGTTGGAAAATGAAGAAGGGGCACAGCAGGTGGTCGCTGAAGGAGAGAGGGCAAGGAAAAAGAGAAGAGCTGCTAGTCCTACAGGAAGAGGGGAGGAGTCAATGGAGGCAACACCAAATATGAGCCCCAGGAGGATTGCAAGAGTGAATAGGAATCGAGAGGACTTGCAGCCAGTGGGTGCAGGGGATAGACCAGAGAATCACACTGTCACCAGGAAAAGGCAGGTCTACGTGATTGGAGACTCCTTACTGAGAAGAATAGACAGGCCTGTAACTAGACCTGATCGGGAGAACAGAAGGGTGTGCTGTCTGCCGGGTGCTAAGATACAGGATGTGGACCTGAGGCTGAAAAGGATCCTAGTGGGAGCGGGAAAGAATCCGTTGATTGTCCTTCATGTGGGAACGAATGATACGGCTAGTTACTCGCTGGAATGTATCAAGGAGGACTATGCCAGACTGGGGAAGACGCTCAAGGAAATCGAGGCTCAGGTGATCTTCAGTGGGATTCTGCCAGTTCCTAGAGCAGGGCGACGAAGGAGTGACAAGATTATGACGATTAACAGATGGCTCAGGCAGTGGTGCTATAAGGAGGGCTTTGGGATGTACGGTCATTGGGAAGCATTTACGGACAGACGACTGTTCTCTCGGGATGGACTTCACCTAAGTAAGGAGGGAAATAGACTTCTAGGATGGAGGCTCGCCGACCTCATTAAGAGAGCTTTAAACTAGGAAGTTGGGGGAGATGGTTGGGAGATGTCCAGGAGATCTCCACGCCAGAATTTAACCTGGAGAGGGAAGTAAACAAAGTGAGAGGGGATACGCTTGTGGACCGAAGAATTGACCCAAGGAGGAAAAGCGGTGTAGAAACTAGACTAACAGGTGATGCTGGTGGTAGAATGTCTGTGCACAACGGGGTAAAGAATGTCACTGACGCCAAATGCCAAAAATTAAAATGTCTGTACACTAATGCGAGGAGCCTAGGTAACAAGATGGAGGAACTGGAGCTACTGGTGCAGGAAGTGAAACCAGATATTATAGGGATAACAGAAACCTGGTGGAATAGTACTCATGACTGGAGTACAGGTATTGAAGGCTATGTGCTGTTTAGAAAAGACAGGAAGAAAGGCAAAGGTGGTGGAGTAGCATTGTACATCAATGATGAGGTTAACTGTAATGAAATAAGAAGTGATGGAATGGATAAGACAGAGTCTGTCTGGGCAAAAATCACACTGGGTAAAAAAGCTACTAGAGCCTCCCCTGAGATAGTGCTTGGGGTGTGCTACAGACCGCCGGGATCTGATTTGGATATGGATAGAGACCTCTTTAATGTCTTTAATGAAGTAAACACTAAGGGGAAATGTGTGATCATGGGAGACTTCAACTTCCCAGATATAGACTGGAGGACAAGTGCTTGCAAGAATAATAGGGCTCAGATTTTTCTGGATGTGATAGCGGATGGATTTCTTCACCAAGTAGTTGAAGTACAGACAAGAGGGGATGCCATTTTAGATTTGGTTTTGGTGAGCAGTGAGGACCTCGTAGAAGAAATGGTGGTAGGGGACAACCTTGGTTCGAGTGATCATGAGCTGATTCAATTCAAATTAGATGGAAGGATAAACAAACGTAGATCTGGGATTAGGGTTTTCGACTTCTCGAGGGCTAATTTTAAAGAGTTAAGGAAATTAGTTAGGGAAGTGGATTGGACGGAGGAACTTGTGGATTTAAATGCGGAGGAGGCCTGGAATTACTTTAAGTCGCAGCTGCGGAAACTGTCGGAAGCCTGCATCCCAAGAAAGGGGAAAAAAACCATGGGCAGGAGTTGTAGGCCAAGCTGGATGAGCAAGCAACTCAGAGAGGGGATTAGGAAAAAGCAGAAAGCTTACAGGGAGTGGAAGAAAGGCGGGATTAGCAAGGGAAGCTACCTTAGTGAGGTCAGAACATGTAGGGATAAAGTGAGGAAGGCTAAAAGCCGCGTAGAACTGGACCTTGCAAAGGGAATCAAAACCAATAGTAAAAGGTTCTACAGCCACATAAATAAGAAGAAAACAAAGAAAGAAGAAGTGGGGCCGCTATACACTGAGGATGGAACGGAGGTTAAGGATAACCTAGGCATGGCCCAATATCTAAATAAGTACTTTGCCTCGGTCTTTAATAAGACTAGTGAGGAGTTTAGGGATGATGGAGGGATGATAAACGGGAATGAGGATATGGAGGTGGATATTACCGCATCTGAGGTAGAGGCCAAACTTGAACAGCTTAATGGGACAAAATCGGAGGGCCCGGACAATCTCCATCCGAGGATATTAAAGGAACTGGCGCGTGAAATTGCGAGCCCGTTAGCGAGAATTTTTAAGCAATCGGTAAACTCGGGGGTTGTACCGTACGACTGGAGAATTGCTAACGTAGTTCCTATTTTTAAGAAAGGGAATAAAAGTGATCCGGGTAATTATAGGCCTGTTAGCTTGACGTCTGTAGTGTGTAAGGTCTTGGAAAAAATTTTAAGGGAGAAAGTAGTTAAGGACATTGAGGTCAATGGTAATTGGGACGAATTGCAACATGGATTTACTAAAGGTAGATCGTGCCAAACCAACCTGATCTCCTTCTTTGAGAAGGTGACGGATTACTTAGACAAAGGAAATGCGGTAGATCTAATTTACCTCGATTTCAGTAAGGCGTTTGACACGGTTCCGCATGGGGAACTGTTAGTTAAATTGGAAAAGATGGGGATGAATATGAAAGTTGTAAGGTGGATAAGGAACTGGTTAAAGGGGAGACTCCAGCGGGTCGTACTGAAGGGTGAACTGTCAGGCTGGAAGGAGGTTACTAGTGGAGTCCCTCAAGGATCGGTTTTGGGACCGATCTTATTTAACCTTTTTATTACTGACCTTGGCACAAAGAGCGGGAATGTGCTAATAAAGTTTGCGGATGACACAAAGCTGGGGGGTATTGCTAACACAGAGAAGGACCGGGATACTATACAGGAGGATCTGGACCACCTTGTAAACTGGAGTAATAGTAATAGGATGAAATATAATAGTGAAAAGTGCAAGGTCATGCACTTAGGGATTAATAATAAGAATTTTAGATATACATTGGGGACGCATCAGTTGGAAGCAACAGAGGAGGAGAAGGACCTTGGGGTATTGGTTGATAGCAGGATGTCTATGAGCCGCCAATGCGATATGGCCGTTAAAAAAGCAAATGCGGTTTTAGGATGCATCAGGCGAGGTATTTCCAGCAAGGATAAGGAGGTGTTAGTACCGTTATATAAGGCGCTGGTGAGACCCCACCTGGAATATTGTGTGCAGTTCTGGTGTCCCATGTTTAAGAAGGATGAATTCAAACTGGAACAGGTTCAGAGACGGGCTACTAGGATGATCCGAGGAATGGAAAACCTGCCTTATGAAAGGAGACTCAAAGAGCTTGGCTTGTTTAGCCTGGCCAAAAGAAGGCTCCGGGGGGATATGCTTGCTCTATATAAATATATCAGGGGGATTAACGTTAGGGAGGGAGAGGAATTATTTAAGTTTAGTACTAATGTAGGCACGAGGACGAATGGGTACAAACTGGATATTAGGAAGTTTAGACTTGAAATTAGACGAAGGTTTCTAACCATTAGGGGAGTGAAGTTCTGGAACAGCCTTCCGAGGGAAGTAGTGGGGGCAAAAGACTTATCTGGCTTTAAGACTAAGCTTGATAAGTATATGGAGGGGATGTTATGATGGGATAGTTTAATTTGGGCAATTGATCTTGGATTATCAGCAGATAAGTCTGCTCAATGGTCTGTGAGGGGATGTTGGATGGGATGGGATCTGAGTTACTGCAGAGAATTCTTTCCTGGGTGCTGGCTGGTGAGTCTTGCCCACATGCTCAGGGTTTAGCTGATCGCCATATTTGGGGTCGGGAAGGAATTTTCCTCCAGGGCGGATTGGCAGGGGCCCTGGAGGTTTTTCGCCTTCCTCTGCAGCGTGGGGCATGGGTCGCTTGCTGGTGGATTCTCTGCAGCTTGAGGTCTTCAAACCACAATTTTGAGGACTTCAATAACTCAGTCATGGGTTAGGGGTTGTTATAAAAGTGGATGGGTAGGGTTCTGTGGCCTGCTTTGTGCAGGAGGTCAGACTAGATGATCATATTGGCCTCTTCTGACCTATGAGTCTATGAGGTGGTTCTTTCAGTACAAATATAAGACTTTGGAGATACCTCCCATTGTTGAGCAACCAGTTCAGTAGATCCAGTTTAGCAGATCCTCTTCCTTATACACATACAGCCAAATTTCAGAGGTTTGCAATGCAGATTGGCCTGCTGAACTGTGAGAGGTCTGCAGCTGGATTTTGTATAAGACTTACAGACCTTACCAATAAATCAGCCTCTTTATGTTAAAGTAAAGCTATTACAGTTAGGAATTAAACTCTTAGTCCTGGTCTACACTATGAGTTTAGGTCGAATTTAGCAGTGTTAGATCAATTTAACCCTGCACCCGTCCACACGACGAAGCCATTTTTGTAGACTTAAAGGGCTCTTAAAATCTATTTCTGTACTCCTCCCTGACAGGATTAGCACTGTAATCGACCCTGCTGGGTCAAATTTGGGGTAGTGTGGACGCAATTCGACGGTATTGGCCTCTGGGAGCTATCCCAGAGTGCTCCTCTGTGACCACTCTGGACAGCACTCTCAACGCAGATGCACTGGACAGGTAGACAGGAAAAGCCCTGCAAACTTTTGAATTTCATCTCCTGTTCGGCCAGCGTTTAGAGCTGATCAGCACAGGTGACCATGGAGTCCCAGAATTGCAAAAGAGCTCCAGCACAGACTGAATGGGAGGTACTGCATCTGATCACTGTATGGGGAGATGAATCCGTACTATCCGAACCATTCCAAAAGAAGAAATGCTGGAATATTTGAAAAAATCTCCACGGGCATGAAGGACAGAGGTTATAACAGAGACCTACAGCAGTGCTGCGTGAAGCCTCCCGAAGAACCAGAGAGGCAAACGGCCGCTCCGGGTCAGAGCCCCAGATATGATGCTTCTATGATGAGCTGCATGCCATTCTAAGGGGTGCCCCTACAACTACCCCACCCCTGTGCTTCCCTCCTCCCCCACCACTCTCGGGCTACTTTGGGAGTTATCCTCCCATTTGTGTGACAGATTAATAAAGAATGCATGAATTTGAAACAACAATGACTTTATTGCCTCTGCAAGCGGAGATCAAAGTGGTGGGTGAGGGAGGTTGGATTACAGGGCAGTAGAGTGAACCACGGGGACAGGTTTTCATCAAAGAGAAACAAACAGAACTTTCACACCATAGCCTGGCCAGTCATGAAACTGGTTTTCAAAGCTTCTCTGATGCACAGCGCGCTCTGCTGTGCTCTTCTAACTGCCCTGGTGTCTGGCTGCGCATAATCAGCAGCCAGGCAATTTGCCTCAATCTTCCCCCTTACTCTCACAGATATTGTGGAGCACACAGCAAGCAGTAATAACGATGGGAATACTGGTTTCGCTGAGGTCTAACCAAATCAGTAAACTGCTCCAGCAAGCTTTTAAACATCCAAAGGCACATTTTACCATCATTATGCACTTGCTTAGCCTATAGTTGAACTGCTCCTTACTACTGCCCGGGCTTCATGAGCCATGGAAGCAAGGGGTAGGCTGGAGTAGGTGCGACCGCATGGTGCTACTGATTGGGAGAGCAGCCTGAGGCAGAAGCCTCCAGCTGGCATGATATTCCAGGCAGGACTGAATCTCCATTAGACGAAACTTGAAGAAGAGAATGACCTGGAGTCATTCCCATTTTTGTCCAGGCGCCCCCCACCGACCTCACCGAGGCCTGCCAGGAGAACCCACGTCTGCCTGGGCGCCCCCGACCAACCTAACCGAGGTTTGCAAGGAGCACCCACGAGACGACAATGACAGTTAGCAGTCATATTGTACTGTCTGCCATCCGCAAGGCAAGGCAAGGGATTGCTGCTGTGTAGCACTGCAGTACCGCATATGCCAGCAGCACCCAGGAAACATACAGTGACAGTGAGCTGAGCAGGTTTCATGTTTGCCATGGTATGTCGTCTGCATGGGTAACCCAGGAAAAAAGGTGAGAAACGATTTTTTGCCATTGCTTTCATGGAGGGAGGGAGTGGGACCTGACAATATGTACCCAGAACCACTCATGACAATGTTTTTGCCCCATCAGGCACTGGGAGCTCAACCCAGAATTCCAATGGGCGGTGGAGACTGCAGGAACTGTGGGATAGCTACCACAGTGCAATGCTCCAAAAGTCGATGCTAGCCTCGGTACTGTGGACGCACACCGCCGACTTAATGCACTTAGTGGGGCACACACAATCGACTGTATCAAATCGATTTTCAAACCTAATTTCATAGTGTAGACATACCCTTAGAATCTTTGATTGGAATTTTACCTGAGTAAGGTCTATAAGTCTAGGCCCTTTAGGCCCAAATTCATCCCCAGGCTGGTGAATTCTGAAGGCCAAATTAGGTGCTTAAAGATGCAGATAGGTGCCTAGCGGGATTTACAAAAGTGCCAGTTAGGCACTTAATTCCCTTTAATGTCAATGGAAGTTAGGCTCCTAACCCAGGTGCTTTTGAAAATCTCACTAGGTGCAGGGCCAGATTAAGGTAGGGCTTTAGGGGCTGCAGCCCGGGGCCCCGGCTCAAGGGGGGGCCCCGCAAAAAAAAGTCATAGGCAGCAATCTCTGGGCTGCTAAAAGGTACGCTCAGGCAGGCTGCCTGCGTACTGTGGCCCCATGCTGCTCCTGGAAGCGGCTGGCTGCTGGCACATCTCTGCGGCCCCTGGCAGGCTGGGGGAGGCAGCTCTGCATGCTGCCCCACTCCCAGCACTGTCCCTGCGGCTCCCATTGGCCAGGAGCTAGCCAATGGGAGCTAAAGGGGCAGCGTTTGTGGGTGCATGCAGCGCAGAGAGACCCACTGCCCCTCTCCCCCCAGAGGCCACAGAGACATGCTAGCAGCCAGCTGCTGCTGGGAGTGGTGTAGGGCTATGGCAGGCAGCCTGGTCCCTGCTGCGCCGCCGGCTGGGAGCCGCCTGTGGTGAGCACTTCCTGGCCAGAACCTGCACCTTGCACCTCCTCCTGGCCAGAGCCTGCACTTTGCAGCCCCTCCTCCAATCCAACACTCTGCCCCAGGTCAGAATCCCCCTCCTGCACCCAAATTCCCTCCCAGACCCCACATCCCCTCCTGCATCAAACGCCCTCCCAGGAAAAAGACTTGTATACAGGTGCCCCACAAAATCTAATAGCACTGGGCCCCCAGGAGAGCTAATCTTTAGCTACCTAAATTCCTTTGTAAATCTGTCAGTGCAGCTCCAGTGCATGTTAATAAAGTCCTGAGGGACATCCCTAGCTTGTGTCTCAGCTGCACTGGCTCCTACAGGCTGGAGAAACCCAAAGCACAGGAATGCACCAACCATGTCTCTCCTTACCTTGGGCTGCCCCTAGAATCCCTCCTGTGCCAGTGGCTCTTGCAAGGGGTGGTCACAAGCTGGCTGTCCTGGCTCTGTGCTCACTGGGGAGGCTCCCTGAATTGGGAGTATTCCCCGATGCGGCTTGGCAGCCACTTTTCCTTGGCATAACCAGTGCAAAGTGGCCACAGCACAGGGGTGAATCCTCCCTTCAGTCTTTCAACTATTTTGAAGTGTCCTCTTGAATAGTGTAAACTAGAGGGTTAACCCACAATGTAAAAAGAAAAGAACTTTAACCCTCCCTTAAAGGAGAGTTGCAAAGGATTTTTTTTAACTTGGGCTTATGATCCTGTTTCTGATGCATAATGAAGGCATGAGCTTATTTCTGCTTGTGTTTTGTTTTTGTCAGGAGAAATATTATACAAAAATTAGCTATTTTTTTAAATTTAAAAAAGGGAAACATTAAAAAAAATGAAGCTGTATGTTTGTTTCAGATACCATCTTGGAAAAGGTGACTTGTTTGGCTAAAAGATGTCTTGCTTGGCTCTTGCAGTATTGTTTTTTTTTCATTAGCCTATGCAACCCTGGTTCTGCAATGAGCTATGTGCAGGTATCTGCCAGGCAGACCTCAGCATAGGATTGAAGCTTGTATTTGCATATTCCTTCTAATACCAAGCCATATCTCTGGCTCCCAAGGGTGTCTCATTTTACAGTCTTAGCTCTGGTTCTAGTAAAGGATATAATCTGGAATGCAGCAATTCACTGAGCTACTCACATTGTATAAAGTTAGTCATGTGCATAAACCTCTGCAGGATCAGTGCCTTGAATTTTATTTATACAATTTTTTAAAAAATTGGAAAATTATTGGGAAAATGTTAATAAAGCGTTTTTTGCAGTATTGATGTAGTCATGTTGGTCCTAGAATATGAGAGAGACAAGGTGGGTAAGGTAATATCTTTTATTGGACTAACTTTTTTGGTGAAAGAGACAGCTTTCAAGCTCCACAGAACTGAAGAAGAGCTCTGTGATGCTCAAAAGCTTGTCCCTTTCACCAACAGAAGTTAAAAGATTCACACAACTTACCTCTCTAGTAAATAATTTTGTTATTTTAAAGACCATTTTTAAGTTGTAGGGAAATCTTATCCGTTACTGAGTTGTTTTATTTAAAATGTATTGTTTACTAGAAATAGATCTAGAATTGTGGAATGGGAGACTGAGATATAGCATGGTATTCAAATTATTACGCAAATTTTACCAGTTTAAAAATACAGGCCTGGAACCTGCACTGAGCTCTGCATCCCAGCTAATCCCTGAAGCTGCACATAGCTCAGTGCAAGATTAGGGTCACACAAATTAATGAGGGGAAAAAAATCTATAAGGAGCCAAACAAGGCATCTTTTTAACACAAACCACTCAATTCAATGAGGCTGCTCACAGTGTATAAAGTTAAGAATGTGTAGGATCTGTGCTGGAAAAAAAAAACACAGAGTAAAAAAGAATATATTCAGAAATGGATCAAATAAAGCAAATTTCAAACTGTGCAGACTACAATATGGATATTTTACTCTTTATTTTTTAAATGGTGGAATTTTAAAGTTAAAACATTGATGAATATTCAATTATTTATAAAGAAAAATCTCATTTGTGTTCCACTTTTAACCAAGTACTTTTTCAAGTTAAAAGGGTCGTTTGATTGTAATTAAGCCAAATGTTACTGAATAATTCACTCCTTTTTTTTTAATTCCTTCAGTCTGTTACATCAATTAATTTGGGCCCAGAGGCTCAAACATTCATATAAATAACAAATCTTTATTCAAATAATAGTTAATCAAAGGCTGGGAGCTGTGAGAGCAGTGAATTATGAACAAAGAGACTATATCTGTCAAATAAAAACTAATAAATGAAAAATAAATTTTTCGTCAAACGATTTTCCACAAAACCAGGCCTACATAAAATAGTTTCCACTGGAATTTTGTTAGATTTCATTTTATGGTTACAGAGATAAGACTGTCATTCTTGTAATTAATTTACAACGTTAATGCACGTACGACATGGAGAAAGTAATTCACAATGAGATTCCACGTGCTGGACAGTAGCTTTGAAATCTTTTCTTTCTCAATGAATTGTCAGATACTCACTTATATAAGGCAACTTTGCACTTCTAGGGCTCCTTTAATCTGAAGGACTCAAAGAGCTTTCCAGACATTGGGTGGAACATTAAATCTGTAAACTATGCTAATATTGGGCCAATTCATGAGATTAGTCCCACCAAAGTGAAAATCACTGCAACTTGCATGAGAAAGTCAATGACAGAATTTGGTCTATTGTTATTAGAGATAGGCCAACATCAGATACTTAAGTGCAAATCCCTTTGAAAAAACATTGTTTAGAGGTATGAAAACAAAAGGCTTCATCTTAGATTCAGCCATTATTCCAGATTCCTTTTAATAGCCCAGTTTCTTGTTAGCCAGTGATGATTTCTTTGGGTAGAAATTATATCAAAACTAAATTTAAAGTCAAAGTCAGTTTATTCATTGTGGTTATAACATTTTTTCTCTAATATTTCAGGTAAAATTTCAGGTCTGTATGGTCACTTGCTTTTGCATTTGGTAATCTGTATTATCTGGCTTGCCTGAGTATTCGAAAGTGAACACCTCTTCTCATACAGAAGTCTTCCTATGCCTCTAATTATTTCCATTGCTCATCTCTAGACCATGTTCCATTTCTGTTCTCTCTCCTGAGAGACAGGATGACCAGAACTAAGCACAGAATTCAAGATGTGGGTACGCCATTAACTTTTCTATAATGACATTATAATATTCTAAGCATTTTCTATTCCATTCTTTACATATGATAACAGTTCATTTGTATGTTGATTCCTGCTAGGCACTGAGCAGATGTTTTCATTGAACTGACTACAATGATGCTCTTTTTTCTAATTACATATAATTTAGAACATAGCACTGTGTGGGAGAAGTTCAGATGTTTCCTTCTAATATGCACTATTTTGCATTTGTCAAACACTGAATTTCATAAATCATCATGATGCCCATTTGCTTAGTTTTGTTTCTCTGAAGTTCTTATAGGCTCCACTCATACTGATGTACCCTACTTTAGTCATCTGCAAATGTTGCCAACCTCATTGTTCTATCCCCACCCATGCCTCCTCTCTTCCAGATTATAACGAATACATTCAACACGAAGCATACTACAGACCCTTGGGACAACCCAACATTAACCTCCTGCCATGTTGAAAACTGATAGCCTGTTGACTTAGGCCTGGTGTACACTACAAAATTAGAGCAATTTAAGTTGCCTTGCATCTACTTATTTATGCATGTGACTACACTCAAATTGGTTTCTTACCTACATAAGCACCCCATTACAGTGATGCACTAAAACCACCTCCCCAAATGGCATTGAGCCATGGTTGATGCAGCATGAACTCCACTGCCCGGGGTCACAGAGACCCCAAACTCCTTAAAATACAGCATGTATTTTTAAAATGCTTTTCCCCAACTTCCCAGCTTGGACAGCACATCTAGCAGCTCTCCCTTATTGTGTGCAGCTGCCCAACACTCCAGGATGGTGACACATTCCAGACGCACTCTCTCCTGGAAGAGACAGGAGATATTGGATCTCCTTGGACTGTGGGAGAAGACACTGTTCAGGCACAGCTGCAAAGCAGATGTAGAAAAGTGGACATCGTCAAAAAGATTGCACAGCGGATGCAGGCAAAGGGGTATGACAGGGAGCAGCAGCAGTACTGGGTGAAAGCGAAGGAACTGCAGCAAGCATAACACTAGGCCAGAGAGGCCAACAGTTGATCTGATGCTGAGCCACAGACCTGCTGCTTTTCTGATGAGCTGCATGTCACATTTGGCAGAGACCCCACCCGCACCCTGCAGGTCACCCTGGATAGCTTGGTGGAGCCAGAGTCAGAGACCCCCGCTGTGAACAGTGAGGAGGAGGGATATGCAGCACAGGGTCCAGCTATGCCCTGAGTCAAGACGTGTTCAAGACTCTCCCGCTGTCTAGCCAGTCCTGCTAGTCAAGTCAAGGCGAGCCTGATTCCGGGGAAAGAATCTTAGGCATAATTAATAGTTTCAGTGAAAGATTGCGTAATGGTTATAAATGTACAGCAAAACACAATAATTCATTGTATTATATGTCTAAATGCACTTCACTACACAGTTTCTACCAGCCCACAAACATTCAGGGCCACAGTGCAGCCAAACACAGTACATTAATATGGCTGACCGTTAAAGGGCCCTTTCAAAGCCTCCCACAACCACATAGCTCCATGCTGGGCTCTTGTCATTGCTCTTGTGTCTGAGGGTATGGCTACACTTGGAATTTCAAAGCGCTGCTGCGGCAGCGCTTTGAAGTGTGAGTGTGGTGGGAGCGGCAGCGCTGGGAGAGAGCTCTTCCAGCGCTGCACGTAAACCACATCCCCTATGGGTGTAGCGTGCAGTGCTGGGAGCTGCGCTCCCAGTGCTACTGCCCTGATTACACTGACGCTTTACAGCACTGTATCTTGCAGCGCTCAGGGGGGTGTTTTTTCACACCCCTGAGCGCGAAAGTTGCAGCGCTGTAAAGTGTGAGTGTAGCCATACCCTGACTGTTCGAATTTAGCAGTCAGCCACTCTGCCTCCACCTTCATCCTCCTCCCCAGTGGCAACTTTTCCACCTTTGCTTCATGTATATTACGCAGCACACAATAGACAGCTATAACCACTGGGATATTTTTCTGGCTGAGATCCAATCGTGTAGTAAACACCACCAGCTTCCCTTCAATCTACCAAAAGCACAGTCAACCATTATTCTGCACCTGTTGAGTCTGTAGCTGAATCTTTCCTTAGTGCTGTCCAAGTAGCCAGTGTATGGCTTCCTGAGCCAGGGGAGCACGGGGTAGGCTGGGTCTCCCAGGATCTCTATTGGCATTTCAATATTGCCAATTGTAATCTGCTGGTCAGGAAAATAGGTCCATGCTTCCAGCCTTCGACCAGCCTCGTGTTCTTAAAGAAGTAAGCATCACGCACCTTCCCTGACCAGCCTACCTTGATACTGGTGAAGTGTTCCTGGTGATACATCAGTGCTTGCATAATCACAGAAAAACAGCCCTTGTGGCAAAGTGGGCTGGTGCCAAAAGGGAGATACCTATGCCCGTACCATCCATCACCCCACTCACTTCAGGAACCTCCTGGCTGTAAATCCACTCACTATGTCCTGTACATTGCTGAGAGTCACAGTCTTGCATAACAGGACACGATTAATGGCCCTAAGTACTTGCATAACAGGACATGATAATGGCCCACAGTATGGATTTTCCAACTCCAAAATAATTTTCTACTGACTGATGATAATTCAGCAAACTTCCAGCATGAGATTCACTTCTCAACTAACAATGCAGCTGTCATTCTGCTATGTGTGCCCTGGAGGGCTGGGGTGAGCTTGGCATACAGACCCAGAATGTGGCCTTTCACATCCGAAAGTTCTGCAGCCACTGCTGCTAGTCCCAAACCTGCATTATCATGCAATCTCACGAGTCAGTGCTAGTTTCTCCGGCCCAAAAGTGGTACTCCAGCATTTGATGCGGCTCTGTGAACACAATCACCAACTGTGAACTGTTTTTTCCTGTGTTCCTCACCAGTCTGTCCTCAAAGAAATCATCATGTCTGCCACTGTTGTGGTTCTTCCTGTGGCTCTAATAATACTGGAGAATTGGGCATCCTCTATTTGCAACATTCAAGAAAACTCTACAGAATTGTGTGGGCTCCAGGCTTCTGTTGGAAATGGTGGACGCTGAACTGTGCTGCATGAGATCTTAAAAAAACAACAAATCATGGAATAGGGATGGCATTATGGGATGGAGCAAGTTCCTTGATGGGCACTTGACTCCTAGTTCCCAGTGTTCCCTATACAGCTCATATCTCTGCCACAATACACTGCAAAAACATTCCTGAATGCACTGTGCTGTTTGGTGGTGCATGGTACACTGGGATATCTATTCACCGTGCACCACACTTTGCATTGACACAAGCACTTTTAGTGACCATGTGAAGTGCTGACACAGTCAAGTTTGTACACATACGAGCGATATACTAACTGCGTCAGCATATGCCAACATAACTCACACCAACCACAGTTTGTAGTGTAGACATGATCTCACTGGTATTTTACCTGTATGACAGTAACTGCATTGGCAGGGGAAATGCAGAATGACTGTCTCAGCTCTAACCCAGAAAGACCATCTCTGTGGGTGGTCTGACTTCTTAGTGGGGCCGAGCAAGTTCTGACTTCTATGGGAATTGTGAAAAACAGGCCACTGATTTTATGTAATTTTAGGCAATCTAGTTTGGAAATTATAGCCTATACTTAAAGATGCTGAAAATACCTTAACACAAAAGAGATGAAACTATCTCCAGATCGCTCTACTTACTGCTTCATGTGCTATTTACGGAATCATTGAACTATTTAAAGATTTTTAAGGAGATTTCGTCTGAAGTTGTTATCAAAGGCTCCTTGGTAGGTAGCTGGGTGACCTTTGGAGCCTCAAAAGCCCTTTAAGGTATTTAATTTTGACAGGCCTGCAAACAGAATTTAGAGCCAATCAAGCTTGAAAGTAGAAGCTGACTCAAGTGAAATAAACTTGTAAATGCATTTCATTCATATTGTTTACTGTAGCTATTATCAGAACTGGCAAGGAATGACTCCTTGTCAGTCATTTCATTCATTCTGGCCCCTGTAGAATTTCTCAAGGAAATATTTAGCATTTTGACACAAAAAGATGAGTATGCATTTCTTTAAGGGAAATATATACTTTAGGTCAAATTTATCACAGGGAAAATTGTTTTTGTGTAAAGTTGGGTCCAAGCTGCAAAATTCAGATCTCAGTTTCAGATGGCCTGAAGTTTATCCATTATAATATTATTATTGATAATAATTATAATTACTGTAGCACTTAGGTGCCCTAGTCATAGGCCAGGACCCCACTGTGCTAGGTGCTGTACAACAGAACAAAAAGATGGTCTCTGCCCCCAAAGACTTATAATCTAAAGTTATTGAGGCAAGCTGCAAAATCTAGCTGTGTTCCAAGCTGGCATTTTCTCTCAAGGATTCTCTCTACTTAAGACCATGCTGATGTCCACTTACAACTAATATTGGTGATATCTGTTCCACGTTTATATCTTGAGAATTGATTTCTGTGGGAGCTACAGGTGCTCAGCACCTTTCCAAAGCTGGCACTTGATTTGCAAAGAACTGTAAATCCGAACAAATACTAGAATGCTCATTGCTGCTATAAACCACCAGACATGCACAGCTACTGTTAGGAGAAATTAAACTGTATCATTGCCCGAACACGAGCTATCTACACCGACTCTCCATTCATTACAAATTCTTATACAATATTTAAAACACTCAGGTGTATTTAGCTAAGTCCGATTCTCCCATCTCATCCCCTAACAAAGTCCAGCTTCTATTCACAGGCTTAAGAAAATGGCAAACATGAAAATTGAGTATAACTTATGTCTATCTCCATTTTATTTCTTCCATAAGCAGCAAAAGTTACATTCATTCTGTTCCCTTTTTTTCTTTTGTCAAGAAGTTGCTAGGTGTCCCTTGCCTACCATAGAGCCCTATACAAGTCAGCAATTTATTCTCTGCATTCTGATGACACTGGAGATACTAATAAAGTGAACCAGAAATGTTTTATAAACTTCAGCAAAACCTCTAGAGTATGGCTAATGTTTAAAATACATTTTACTTTAGGGTAACAGATCAGTGTGTGAAGAATTGGTATGGGTTTTAAAATTTTGTTATTAATATGAATTTTTTAAAATATGCTAATCAACATTCTCTAAACAAATGTGCCTTTTTTGTTGTTTAAATTTCACACCAAAGAAGAGCTGAGAGAATAATGCAAAACTATTTATGAATATTCACTCAGTATTTAAATGAGTGTCCCTCAGCTATGATAGCATGGTCTTTTGTGTTCAATTTCCATGAACATTTTGAAAGACTGAGTTTTATTGGCACAGATGTCTGCATGAAGTTAACACCAGATTTCAGTGGTTATAATATCAACATTTTAACAATTCCACACCTCCTCGGTTTAGCCCAGTTGTGCTTTGCATAAGTCACACGGCTGTTCAGAAAAAGTGTGTCTTTTCCATTAAGTCTTCAGTATATATCTTTTCCATCATGACTCCATCTCATATTCTGAAGTATTACAGATTGTAAAGATGTGTCAGCAGGGGTATGTACACAAACCACTGTTTGCACAGAAAATTTCATAGAAAAATATCTACCACAATGCATAGTTATTTAAAAGGAGCTTTCTCCGCTTCAATTGGGGTAAGATTTTCAAAAATGACATCAATGAGGGTTAGAAGTCTAGGCACTTTTGAAAATTAACACTAGGCACTTATCTGAATCTAAATACCTTTACAAATCTGGCCCTAAGTGATTTAGAAACCTAAGTCTTATTTAAGTCCATAAAACTTAGGAGTCCTAATACCTAACTCACATTTGAACATGGAATTTAAGTGTCTCAATTACTTAGGTCCACCTTCTCCAAAGGTAATTGGGTGCCTAAGTCCCATTGGAATGAGACATCTAAATATCTTTGATCTGGGCCTTACATCCTTTGGAAAATTTCGACATTAGGCCCAAAATTTAGGTTTTGTATTTTTTAAAAAGCGTTTTGTAAAATCTAGACTAAATAAAAATGTTTATGACATCGTAAAATGTCAGTTAAAACAGCAGTAAATGTAAATATCTCCCAAAGCGAAAACCACCAACCAGGAGTGGCTCTAGGCACCAGCTAAACAAGAAGGTGCTTGGGGAGGCAAAATATATGGGGTGGCATAATGCTGGGGCCCCAGTTCAAACCTGAGGCAGCATCCTGGGCTGGATCCTGACTGCCCCGAGGGACGGTAACCGGCCTGTTGTTCTGCCACCGGAGTGTGGCAGGGCAGGGAGCCTGCTAAGTGGGGAGCATATCCCTGTCACTCTCCTGTGGGCAGCGGCCACCCTCCCTCAGGCAGGAGCCGGTAGCATGGCCCTGTCCCAACTGCAGAGGACAGGCGGAACATGGGGCCTGGGCAGGCCGCTGCCCGGGGGGCAGGGCAGTGGGTGGCGGGGACAAGCCAACAAGGAGTGGCCCACCCAGGCCCCATGTTCCTCCCATCCTCTGCAGCCCGGGGAGGGCCACATTACTGGCTCCCACCTGGGCGGGGGGGTGGCCACTGCAGGAGCCAGTAGCTCGACTCTGCCCCGGCTACACAGGATGGGCGGAACATGGGGCCCAGGCTGGCCACTCCTCCTCGGCTTGTCCCCGCCTCTGCCTCCTCCTCCTCCCCTCTGCTCTGCCTCCTGCCAGGGGAGAGGAGAGGGGAGCAGAGCGATAGCCCGGGCTAAACCGAACTCGTGCCAGGGCCAAGGCGAAGACTGAAGATGAGCGGGGTTGGGATCCAGCAGCAGCCCCAACCCCTGGCTGTTGGAGTGGCGGTGATGGGAGATCTTGGGCCACATCTGCAGCAAGGTAAGAGTTGGGCTGGGCAGGAGGGTCCCCAGGACCCCTGGAAAACTTCTCCCTGCTGGAGTCTCAGAGGCTGCCACCTCTCTCCCCAGCCCTGCACAGCGCGCTGGTGCCTGAAGTCTCTTTCTGCCCCTCCCCCCCCCCGCCCACACGGGGCAAGTATCATAAGCGTAAATTCCAAATTCTGAACCTTAGCGTCCAAAATGTGGGTGCCTAGCATGAAACCTCCAAGCTTAATTACCAGCTTGGATCTGATATTGCTGCCACCAGCCAAAAATTCCAGTGTTTTGGCTCACTCTGGTCTCCCCAAAACCTTCCCTGGGGACCCAAGACTCAGAGCCCTGAGTCTCCACACAAAGGAAAAACAACCTCCTCCCCTTGTCTCCTCTTTATCTCATCCCAGCTCCCCCTCCCTGGTTTATCCTGGGCAACTTACTGTACTTAAACTCCGTGAATGCAAACAGAGGCAATTTACCTTCCCCCTCCTCCTTCTTCCCCTGATAGGCTGCACAGATTTCACCCTCCGTAAAAATCTAACACAAAGAGAATTTCCCTTCCCTTCGTTCCTAGCCTACCCAGAGAAATCAACAGGTCTTTAAAAAAGAACCTCCGATATGCTTTATATAAAAGAAAGAAAAAGGCATAAAAATGATTCTCTGCATCAAGGTGACATACCACAGGGGTATTGCTTAAAGAAAAATATGAATAAAAGCCTTATTAAAAAAGAAATACAATTTAAACATTCAGGCAACTTACACACATGTAAATTACAAAAACAATGAAAAAGCCTAATTGTTTTTGTGCTAACTCGACTTTTGATATCCGTCCACAACTTGGAAACTGAAGATTAGAAGCGTGAAGATAGAATAGAATTCCTACCTCGCTAGCTTGAGGACAGACAAAAGACAGAACAAAACTTCCCTCCCTGAGCTTTGAAAAATCCGGTTTCCTGATTGGTCCTCTGGTCAGGTGTTTGGTTCCCTTTGTTAACCCTTTACAGGTGAAAGAAACATTAACCCTTAGCTATCTGTTTATGACAGCAAGCGACCTGGCAGGGAGGGGCAGCATCTATCAAGCAAGTCTAGCACCTCTTCCTTGGCTTCTCCAGCCCCAGAGCTCTCTCCATTTCATGCCCCTCAGGCTTCCAGCTGGGCGGCCTCAGCACTGGAAAATGCCAGCAGGGCTGGATCCAGCGTGTATCTGAGCTCGTGGGAAGCTCTCTCACCCCAATGACTAGCGCCTTACCTATGGCAAACACAGTAGTGCAATAGGAGCATGACGTGAAAAAACATGGTCACTCAGATCATGATTACGTGTATGTACTGTGCTGCCCTATCGGCGCCATTTGCGCTAATTTCCGTTTTGCATTGGTGCCAGTGGTTATAGGGCTAAAATGCCGGGACAAAAACAAAAACGACTTTCCGGTGCTGCTTACCGGCAACACAGAGAGAAATGGCAAAAAGAATTAGAAAAACTCTCGTACTTCAAAAAAGTATTTTAAAAAAGTCGACAATCAAGGAGAAAGCTCTAAGCAATGCATTGAAGGTGATTATTTATCAACTGATGAAGACCAGTCGAACCAGATTACCTTTATCAACTGATAAAGATGAACAACAATCTGACCAAAGATTATCTTCGCCAACTGATAAAGACGAACAATCACAATCCATCCAAAGATTTACTACTTCAGCTGAAGAGTCCAGAAACGAAGAACTGTTATCCAAATCTAAAACTGAAGAACAATTATTGGAAGGTGGAGAGACATAGGATCGGATCCAAGTACATGGCCAACAATAATTACTGATGCAATGTGAATCATTATTGTGAAAAAACATCCTTCAAAACTAGATCCTACATTTGAATATCCATTTAATGAGTTGAATCATCGATTTATGCCATTCAGTACGAAGAAAAAAATGGAAAATGGGGAACAAATTAACAGATCGTGGTTAGTGTATTCACAGACCAAAGATGTAGTGTTTTGTTTTTGCTGCAAACTGTTCTGTAACTTGGACATTCTTCTGACAACTGCAGGTTTTAATGACAGGCAAAATTTGCATCAGCATTTGAAAACATGAAACATAAAAAAATCATTTACGCTCATTGACAAATTGGATTGAGCTGTCAAACAGATTATGTTCTGGTACAACTACCGATGCAGTACAGCAATGTCAACTAAATTCAGAAATTCTACGTTGGCAAGCTGTGTTGAAACATTTACTGGCAATCATTAATTTCCTAGCCGAACAGTGCCTTGCATTCCATGGATCCTCAGATATTTTATATAAGAATAACAATGGAAATTTCTTAAAATTGGTTCAGTTATTGGCAAAATTTGATAATGTTATGGCTGAGCATGTACAAAGAGTGAAAGATGGAGAGATTCACATTACCCAGTATTTGGGTAAAAATACACAAAATGAGATAATAGAATTAATTTTTAATGGAGTGTGTAATGAAATTTTATTGAATTTGAAACATGCCAAATATTACTTAAATTATAGTTGATTTTACTCAAGATCTGAGCAAAACTGAGCAAATGTGAATAGCTTTACGATTTCTGAAATTGATGAAAATGCAGAAGTGAAAATTTGTGAACACTTTCTAGAATTTACACCAGTGAACGAAACTACTGAGAATGCCCTCACAGATGTAATTCTACAGAGATTGGAACACTATGGAATACCTTTGGAAATTATGCGTCGCCAAGGGTACGATAATGGCTCAAACATATGAGGACGACATGCGGGTGTATAGCAAAGTATACTGAATTTAAACAATCAAACTTTTTTCATTTCTTGCATTGCGCATTCGCTCAGTCCGGTTGTTAGTGATGCTGCCAAATCATCTAAATATGCTGTTTCATATTTTACCACATTGCAAGCAATTTACAACTTTTTTAGTGCTTCCACACACTGTTGGGCAGTCTTGAAGAAGCATCTTGAACAAAATCTCACACTTAAACTTCTAAGTCAAACTAGATGAGAAAGCAGAATAGACACTATTAGACCATTCCGATATTCATCAGGAGAGATTTACAATGCACTATTTAAAATAAGCCAGGACTTGTCATATGATCCTTCATTTCGACATGAAGCTGAAACAGTGGCTCAGAAAATGATGCAGTTTCAATTTTCACGTTGCACGGTTATTTGGCATAATATTCTAAATCAAATTAATTTGACCAGCAAAGTTATGCAGAACATAACCATAGACATATCCAAGGCAAAGACAATTTTGAACAGAATGCTGGAATATTTAAAAAATTCCGTTCAGATGAAGAATTTGAAGAAACTGTCAAAGAAGCAACAACAATAGCAGAGGATCTTGATTTTGAACCAACGTTTGCACCTCAACAATTCATTCCTCCTCAGAAAAAAACAAGACAGTTTTATTATGAGGCTCATTATGATCCTATTCTCGATCCAAATGAAAGATTTAAAATTGAATGTTTCTATTGCATTTTGGATGTAGGTATAACTTCCATTGAAGAAAGATTGTCAGTTGCATGGTCACTGTGAAACTTTTGAATTTTTGTATGATATTGGAAAATACTAAAAATCATTTTTCCAAAGACGACCTCATGAAGCACTGCCAAGACCTACATTTAGCACTCCGTGCTGATATCTCTACTGACATTGATGCAGTAGAATTGTATGATGAATTAATAGCTTTATCTGAGCTAATAAGTCCTAAAACATCTCCTCTAGAAGTATTAGAATTTATAGCAAGAAATGATTTTTTCACTCCAAAACACTGCTATAGCATTACACATTCTTTTAACATTACCAGTATCAGAGTCTTCTGATGAGCGCAGTTTCTCAAAACTGAAATAACTAAAAAATTATTTGAAGTCCACCATGTCTCAAAATCATTAGTCAGGACTTGCATTAATTTCAATTTAGAGTACTATTGCAAAAAAAGATTAGACTTCACTGATTTATTAAAAGACTACACAAGTATAAATACCAGAAAAATTCAGTTCATATACATTTTTAATTTATGAGAAACTGGAAGACACTAATGTTTTTCATTACAGTGTATAGTTGAACTCAAATTTTTGTAATTGTGTTTTTGTTAAAATTAAATGACTACGCAAGTATAAAAACCAGAAAAATTCAGTTAATATAAATTCTTTTAATTTATGAGAAACTGGAAGACACTAACATTTTTCATTAGTGTATAGCTGAACCCAAATTGTTTGTAATTGTGATTTTGTTAAAATTAAATGTTAAAATTACACTAGTAAGAAATAGTTTTATTTCACTAACTACAAATTCTCTGTTTTAATTTTTTTTAAATTTTAAACAGTCAAAACAAAACTGCAAAGTGCAAACGGTTAAAAGCAAAAAAAAAAAAAAAAGCAGGGGGTGGAGCCAATTTTTTTTTTCTTGGGGCAGCAAAAAACCTAGAGCTGGCCCTGCAAACAACAGCATCAGGCTACTGTATGAAAACCAGAAAATGAAACTGCCTAGAAACCCTGGTGAAATGAACATTTCTATTTTTATTGTCTAGTTGAATGCAATCATAAAACTACCAACATAACAGAGGTGAAAAGCAAATCAGGTTTAAAAAATACATTTCAGTTTAGTAATCTCTGGTGTTATTTCAATAAGAGATAAGGGACAGTTCAAATTTTTTTTTATCATGTTTCTGCTCCTTTCAGATTCTATGGGTATAAAATGAGAGGTTTTGTGTTTTTATAGGCTTCTTTCCATTCTAATATTTTAATGCACTCTAATTATTAATTTTTATTTTGTATAACAGTCTATTATTATTGTATACGGGACCCAAAATGTTCTAGAAGAAGGATGACCTTGTGGTTAATGCACTGGACCAGGACTGAGGAGGCATGAGTTAATTTCCAAGCTCTCCCCCAGACCTGCTGTGAAACCTTGGACAAGTTGTTTAATTTCACTGTGTTTCAGTTCCTCATCTGCAAAATGGGGATAATAATGCTTCCATAACTGCTGTGAGAACAAATTCATTAAAATGTTTCTGAGGCATGCAGATTTTACGGTGATGGGGCTACAAAAAAGAAAGATACCTTTACCAAACAGAACACTACAGTCCTTGCCTTTAAAAGTTTACAATCTACAGTGAATCTGTGTCATTGATAATCTTTTGTAAGCTGTTTTATGTCATTGATTCACAAACTTTTTGTACTGCAGGCAATTTTTTTGACAGACCATTTCATGACTATATCCTTTCCTGATCCTGAATGTGCACTCTCCCTGCTGTAACCTGACCGGCAGCTTGGTTACATGAAAGAAACATTAAAACAGAATTAAGGAAACAAAAGAGAAATTGTCACTTTCATGCAATGGATGCATAAAAGTAATACAACACTTTCTTCCCCATTTTGTACCTATGCTTTTCATTTCTGTTCCCTGGGTACAGGGATTTTTGGTGCCAAATAAGTCCTGGCTGCTTGCTTTTTCCACTGCTCTAATTTCTCCAGTTCATTTTGCAGTATAGTTCTCTCATCCTGTGTGTGGCCTACCCCTACAATTTTGTTCTCCTCCACAAATGTAATCACAGTTAGATTTACACCAAAAAAACACTGGCCGAAAAAAGACACGAAGCAGTTACACAGGGTACAACATTTTTTGTTTTTTTCAAAGTTACTCAAGAAAGCATCTAGAAATCCTGGGTTTCAACTCCCAAAATGGACTCCTTAAATGATGGTGCACTCCTCACCACTGGGAAGCAGGTCTGTGGAACATGTAAAAATGCTATACTTATCACCAATGGACCACAGACCATAATTTTCAAACCATTGTTCTGTCATGCAATGTTATATAGTTTACTCCTGTATTATATAATGGTTTCAAGCTGTTAACATTTACTAGATACCTTATGATAACTTAGACCTTAAAGCTGCAATGAGAACTGTGGTGGCAGATTCCTGTGTTCAACTGAAGACCTCAACTTCAAGTGGCAATTCTTCAACAAAAAAAACTTCAAAAACAGACTCCAACGAGAAACGGTAGAACTGGAATTAATTTGCAAACTGGACACTGTCAAATTAGGCCTGAATAAAGACTGGGAGTGGCTGGATCACTACTAAAAGTAACTTTCCCTCCCTTGGTATTCACCCCTTCTTGTCAACTGTTGAGAATAGGCCACTTCCATCTTAACTGAATTGGCTTGTTAGCACTGATCCCCCACTTGGTAAGGCCACTCTCATCTTTTCATGTGCTATAATATATATTCTGCTTACAGTATTTTTCACTCCATGCATCTGATGAAGTGGGTTTTAGCCCATGAAAGCTTATGCCCAAATAAATTTGTTAGTCTCTAAGGTGCCACAAGGACTCCTCATTGTTTTTTTTGATACAGATGAACACAGCTACCATGCTGAAACATCTTGACTTCAGTGTGCCTAAGTGCAAATGCCCAGGTCTACCTACACCATTCTCATTGTAGGACTCGAGCATTAGTTTTCACTATTAGGCTATATACTGATATATATTGATAATTAATTAAAAAAGAGAAAAAAAGTGTATAAAGTGCATATTTGTCACTTTCCCAGCTCATCAAGCTATCATGTTCAGTTTATTATATTAGACTTTTTACACCTTCATTTGACTATTGAAGAATTTTGAGAACATCCCTTCAGGCTTGCAGAGATCTAATGATGGATGGATTGCAGCTATAAAACTGAGTACTGTGGTTAATTCTACCTAGCTTTTCCCAACAGGTATCTCTGCAAGGTGCTAGAGTGAAATAAATAAATCTTCATACATAAGGGATGAAGTGGATAAAAATTTAAATTATAGCATTCAGTTAATGTTAATAAGGAATGTAAATTTAGATTTACATTGGGATTACTTTGTTTTAAATTTTCCAGAAAGGAACATTCTTGATTAGCAAATCAATAAGATAGGGGCCTAATCTGCCATTCTTTGCACAGCCGAATTTCCCATTGATACCAGTGGAAGTCCTGTGTGAGTGCAAAGTATGGTGAATTAGGTCCCAAAACTTATCTCTCTTTAATTCTGTATTCTTATCATATCAATCCATTTCACTTGCAAGAATTTCCCAGATGATGTAAAACCTTCTCAAATCATTCAGGATGAGTGTCATAATGCTGAAACTATAAAACAGGATATTATCAGATAAAAATAAATGTTTTTCACTTTCAAGTTTATCTACCTTTCTAGTGTAAATGTTACAGCTATTAAAATAGGTTGTTTATAGCTGTCCCTTTTCAAACTGTTTGGCCTTGTGCCTGTCAATGCAGATAATAGTTCACATTAATGAGCCATTCATTGAATGAATGAGTGAATTAAAGTCTCACAAGAAAGAAAGCCATTTCAAAAGACAGATATTAACATAGGAATGAGATTTTTTTCCCCTTAAATCTACATAATGGAAGCTGATGAACGCCTAGGAATTCCTTACACATTGACTGTAATTAACATTAATATATACTTATGTAAGTGGGCATATGAATTATACATTACAGTTAGTGGCATGTACACAGTGGAAATTTTTAATAGGCAAATCAGGTCTGGCAATCTTGAGTCTTTCAAGATTAACAAGAGCTGGAACTGTTTTGTTCAATTATACTTCCTAACCACCTGCATTGCACAGAATACTGTGCAAAGTTATATAACTAATTACTCTTACCTTTCTGAACCTACATAATTCAGATTTCACATATCTTGGCACATTCATGTGGCACTGGCAATGATCCCACAACTGTTTACAAAGTTCTTATACTTCCATATCGGGACTGTTGGACTTTAAGAATAATGTGCCTCCATATACTAGCAATCTGTGGCCTAAAACTTCAGGTTTGAAATTATTTCCATTACTTGTTTTTTTAATTCTAACAAAACATTCATAACAAAATATAGCATATTGTTCAGATAGAATGGACTGAATGTTAATGGTCTTATTGCCATAACTAATTCCACTGATTTCAAAACTGACTTACCATAAATGGGACTATGAGTGTGGGTAAGGCAAGTAGAATTTGGTCCAATATACAATATAGAGTAATACACACAAAACAGGCATGGTTGGGTAACACTAAGTCCCACTACTTAAGGATGTGCTTACAAAGTCCTTTGCTGGATGGGGAAATTTGCCAAATTTCAACTACAAAAACCTCAGGCTCTAGAGAGGGGGGAGGGGAGGAGACTATGGCAAAACTGACTAAATCATTTTAAATCAATTAAAATAATTATTCCTCATGAAGAGACTAAGCCTGTAAAATGTCAGCTCAAAAAGGTAAAACTCCAACCAAGTTATAAGCAACTGAAAGCTGGGAGTTATAATAAAAAGTGCTGGGCAAACGGAATATAGTTGGGAGAGCTCAGGATAGGTTACACTGTGTGCCTGCATAAATATTGTGAGGGAGATTCTGTGCTGCACCAAAACTCATAGCCCAGGGGGAAGGGAACACTATGATATCTTTAAGTCACCTTAACCACTTCCCAATCCTGTGGTACTCCAGGCCTCTGGAGTACAGCCCTGGAAGCTGTTCTAAGTTATAGCTGTCTCAGAGGGCTGCTTTATGGGTCAGCGCATTAATTAGCATCTCTGCAGGTAGCTGTAGCCTCACCTGCTCCCACCACATACCCTATAGACTTGTAAAGAGATTCCTCAAAGGCAGTCTTATGGCACCTTCTAAGTATTGTTTATTGACTTATTTAGCAACCCAGCTAGACTACTAGTTGAGAGTCACAATGAACAGCTTCCCCATACATTCCATGCTGGAACCACACCTCTCATTTTAACTTCCAATTTGAAATAGAACACTTGATTTAACATTATTTTAAACATACATGTGGATACAAATATACTCTACAAAAATAAACATCAATCCTGAAAACAGAGTCCCATTCTTCCATGACCCCCACATACTGATTAAATTACTCAATAAACCATAGTATACTTGAAGATATCAGAATACCTTTCCCCACCCCCAAAAGGATATAGTACTATTTTTGTGGACTTTTACTGGAACAGGGAAAAACAAGACTAGAGTTAAGTAGGTTGCCAGGCTCCCAAATTCCATGGGAATCATTGGAAATTAGAATCCTAAATTCTTTTGTGAATCTGGGCTCCAGTTCCTATCCTTGGCCATAATGTACCCAGATGAATCTCATGCGCAGAGAGGTGAAGGAAGAGGTCACAATATCCCTTTTATACTCGTGCAAAATAATGGGTATAACTGGAGCCCAAGCACAGGGATAGCTACCTCCACCCACCTGCTAGGGTGTGAGCCCCCAAAGTTGATAAGGAGAAGGTGGTACCATTGCTCATTCCCCCTTAGTACTAGTTAGCAGAGGAAGCCTATACACAAGAGGAGTATGCTGCACCATCCCACATGCTTCGAAGCTCCAGGAGGCTGAATTACAGAGGCAGAATTCCTCCTGGAGCTCTCCTTTGGAATGAAGCAAAACAAGCCTTCTGTTGGAAAACATAATTTATTCACTGAATTGCACTGGCTTCATATTCAGATATTTAGCAGTTATATTTCAAAACTGGACGCTGGGGCTTAACTGGAGGTGAAAGGATTTGAGCAAATGTTGTCTGAATATGCAATGAATGTCATTATCAACTAGCTTCACGCAGAGCACCCATAATCTCTGGAAGCAGGCTGCTAGCATGATGAATTCCACTCTATTTTAGTCTCAACAAGCCTCGCTCTGGCAGCATCCTCTTCTCCAGATTGGCAAGCCCTCTTTTTATGACATATTCTCCCCCGGTGTAATTACACTGAGATCATTGGAGTTACACCAGGGATGAATCTGGCCAATTATGAGATTAAACTTTGCCAGCCTGTAGTAGGAACTGCAGCTACCTTTGATACAGCTATGGACACCTTTTAAGCCAAAAGGATACCATTCAGTATTTCTGGAAAAAATGTACACTCCACACATATTATTGAACGGGAATATCCTCACTAGCACAGTCTGGGTTTCACACCGAGCTTCAAATATGTTAGCAAGTTTTCTGAGCCAACAGTTTGACTTAAACATTATCTTAAACATATTATGGGAAACAGATCTTACAAACATCATCTTCCAGAATGGGCAGTCATTACCTGCTACATTATTGTTCCTCGTGTGCTGATTCAGACACACACGCACACAACTAGCAAGTTATTTTGCCTTAACATTGCTGAGGTTACCATTAAGGTTTTGCACTAGAGTAAAACACTGGATGAAGCTGGGGTACATATTTGCTTTTGTGTATCTGTTGGCAATAGAAGCAAAATCCTCATTGAGCGCTGGCATAGTAGCGTTAGTGGTGTATACAACATGAAGTTTGAGAGGAATGCACATCTTTTCCTTTATTTCAAGGGTTCTCAAACTGGGGGTCAGGACTCCGCAGGGAGTTGCAAGGTTCTTACAGGGGGAGAGGGGCGGGTCGCAAACTGTCAGCCTCTACCCCAAACCCCGCTTTGCCTCCAGCATTTATAATGGTGTTAAATATATAAAAACATTTTAATTGATGCGAGGTTGCAATCAGAGGCTTGCTATGTGAAAGGGGTCACCAATAAAAAAGTTTCAGAATCACTGTTTTATTTACATGCTTTTAAGGTTTTGGGTGGATGTGGTGTGTCCTGACGCAACCTTAACTGTCACTGCATACAACTTTGTTAAATTATAGAAACATGGAAAAATAATCCTATATTATTTAATGTTTGGGCAGTCAGAACAAAGTAGGGAATCAGGACTTCTGGATTCCTTAATGTTCTGCTGCTGACTCACTAGGACATTAGTAAATTATTGAAATTCCTCTCTGCTTCAACTTCCCCACTTGTAAAACTCGGATAATATCACGTTCCTACCTCTTATGATTCTGGACAGGGCCGGCTCTAGGGTTTTTCCTGCCCTAAGTGGAGGGAAAAAAAAAAAAAAAAGCTGTGCTCGCCATCGGCGGCAGCTCCACCGCAACACTTTCTTGTTCGGTGGCAGGTCCTTCCCTCCCAGAGGGACTGAGTGAACCACTGCCGAATTGCTGCCGAAGAGCCTGACGTGCTGCCCCTTCCCCTTGGCCGCCCCAACCACCTGCTTGCTGAGCTAGTGCCTGGAGCCAGCCCCTCTTCTGGAATGTCTTTTTCAGAAAAATTGTTTCTCTAAATTAATAGAGATCTCTAATGGCCCAAATTTGGGTAGTGATAATTCCTCTTTTCCCACTGATTCAGTGCAAGGAGTTTCTTAAAGGCCATAATGAGTGCCAAAGGACTAATTCTATTATATAGAAATGTGAATTGACACAGATGTGTAGACTAACATTGTGATAGATATGGACAAATGTGAAAAAAATATCCCCATGTGCAGTGTGACAAAATGGGACCTGAATGACTGTGTGCGTTGCATTCACAGTAAATAGCTTTATGGGATTATTCTGCCACAGAGGACACAAGGGTGAGTTTGGAGACTTTATCAAAGTTTGTAAAATGCTTTTGAGATCTATAGATGAAATTATTATTAACAGGGGAGGCAGCATGGCCCAAACTACATCAGGAAACCTGGGCTCTGCTCCCATCTATTTCAAAGACACACTTGTGGGTGACCCTGAGCAAGTCACTTTGGGCCTGATTTCAAGGACTTCTGGGCACTTAGAACTCCAAATGAAGTCAACCAGAGCTGCAGGTACTCACTGCCTTTGTAAAAAAGCCAGATGCTCTGTGTCTGAGCTTCCCTCACTAAAGCTGCACGGTGCTCACACACTGCAATTATTATGCAAAAAAACCAGGGACACCTGTCCCACTCCTAATTTAGGGCGCCCCCAGATTTTCTTCCATCCCTCACTGGGATATTGCATCCAGCCTTCAAGGTTGGAGACGCCCAAGCGCCTGTGTTCCAGGAGCACCTGAAAGTGAAACAAAAACTGCCTGGTGCTGCAGGGGGTCACAGGGACTCGCTGGGGGCTGCCATGTGACAGTCTCTTTGCAGCAGCACTTGCTGCTGCTCTCCCCGCCTGCGGCTGAGCGCCCTCCCCCGAGGCACACGGCCCCTCCCCACAGCCTCAGGCCCGGTTTCACCTTCCCCGGCCGCTGACGTCCCTCGAATAGCAGCACAAGGCGGGTGATTGTGATTCTGGCGAGCGGTTCGGAGCCTCATGCAGGTGCCGCGGCCAGTCCGGCGCCTCTTGATCTCGGTGCAGCTGGCCCACACGCCGCCTGCTAACAAGCGTTTTGCCCAGGGCTCGGCCACTTTGTAGCCGGAGGCCTTTCCCCGGTTGGGGGCCTCGCATCGCGCTTGACCCCCACCGCCCCCGGGACGCAGGGAGAGACTGAGCCCCCTCCTTACCTGCAGCCGTCCCCAGTGCCCCGGGCGCGGGCAGGGAGAATGGGCCCACTCGCTGCCCCTTCGCCCTGGGCGCTGCTGCTCCTCCTGCTGCCGCCGCTGCCCTTCTCCGTGGCCTCCAAGCTGAACATCCCCAAAGTGCTGCTGCCCTTCACCCGGAGCACCAGGATCAACTTCACCCTGGAAGCCAGCGAGGGCTGCTACCGCTGGTGAGTGAGCGCGGGGGCAGCCCGCCCGGGCGCCCCTCTGCTCTGGGGCTGCCCGTGGCGCAGGTGTGGCGCGGGCGGTCCCCGCAGGAGCCGGTCCGGAGTAGCACGTGGGGCGGGGAGCCCAGGCTGCAGCCGCACGAGGGGCCTGGCAGCCTGCGGCCTCGTCCTTTTGTCTGCAGCCGCCCGCCTGGCTCTGGCCGGGCACCCCTGGGGGAGGCGTCCGCGCGCTCTCCCCGGGGGCGTCCGGGCTCTGCAGCCATTAACGCGGCTTCCGGCGGTCCCTGAGAGCTGCCGAGCCTGGGCCTGAGAGCGTCGCACCGCTGCACCTTGCGCTGCAGCACGCCCAGGGCGGGTGAGACCTGGGCCCGGCCCTGCATCCTGCCGGGGCTGAGAGGAGCGGCCGGGTCCTTGGGGAGGCTGGGCTGGGGCTGAGCGTGGTATGAAATCTCAGCTTCGTGCACTGCCCTGAGGCTGGGCCTGAACAGCCGGAGATACCAGCTCTGTGCCACGCGTGTTTGCACAGGGCCCAGGCCGCGCTGCCCAGGTGCCCCGGTACAGGTGGGAGAAGGGCTGAGAAATCCTGGTGTATTGTAGGCAAGGCCTCGCCGTGCTTACAGTATAGTAAATGGATGTGACTGGTACGGGGTTCAATAAAAATAAGTGAGTGCAATGCAGGATAGGGGGAGGAAGAACTAAGAAAGGGGGTTGCTTGTATGCACCCTTCGATGGCACCATTGACGTTTTCATATGTAAAAGCTACATCAGATATGCTCGCAAAGCAACCAGTAGTGACTTTTTTCTCCTGATTTGAAAGTATTCAGTAGCTTTTGGCTGTGAATGATACATTTTTTTTAAGGCATGCATTAATTATATTCATATTTTAACTTGGCACTTTGTCACTTAATAGTGAGAATCCAATATAGGCATTGGCTAGCTCATCCAAGGATAGCACATATGCTACATATTTTGGGAACACCAGCGATTCTCCCATCCTGTCAACACTGAGCACTCACCTGCTTTTGGGAAAATCCATAAGGTTCTGATTGTATGTAGTTTGAAAAACAAACCTCATAGTTTTCTACCATCTGCATGAAAAATTCCACACCACCCATCACCAGATCCACAGAGGAAGTTAGGAGTTTAAATAGCTTTGTGGATCTAGATGTTGAATTCTGGGCAAGAAAAAAAGCCAAGAAAGTATTTGTGGATCTAGCTGGATGAGGAATTTTTAGGTACAGAGGAATACATATGCACATCCTGCATGTGAGGTGGCTTTGTACCTATCACCAACTCATATGTGGGCATGGTAGTAAGGGTGGAGGCGAAAACTTAGACGTCTGTCCAAATACTGAGTCAGATTCACCCCGATGTTTCTTCATTAGGGATTATGCCAGAAACAAACCATGAGATGTAACACTAACCCGTTTCTCAATCCCTCCATCAAAAAATGTAAAAATTAGACAATACCTCACTGTCATGGCTGATTTAGACAATATGCTGAGTATATAGCCTCAGGAGAGACTGGATCAAAGAGGAACACTGGGTCAAGTTGTTCTAAAAGGTAAAAGATGCCCTGTGTGAATAATTGTACTGGCCTCTGGTCAAGACACCAGAGTAAGGATAGAGGATATAATCGAACACTGCATGGGTGTCCTTCTTGCTGACTCCAGCCCAGTCACATTTCTACATTGGGAAGCCTGCTTGTTCACACAAAGCAACAGAGAAGTTAGCTAATAGGTTGGACATGTTGAACTCAGTGGGACTGCTTGCTGATAAAGGAACACATACATGCAAGTGCTTGCAGATTCTGAGCCATAGTGTTTCATAATGATGCTAATATTGTCATGTTAAACAATATTTAAGTAAGACATCTCTCATTTGCAGTAGCAGTGAATGTGAGATGTACAGCTAAAGAAATGCTGATATTCCAAGTCTGTTCATGATTACATCTGTACTTGTGCCACTTGCACGTTTGTAGCAGATTTTTGTTGTTAAATTTGTGGTTGAAAACCATTAAAACTCATCCCAGTAGAATATAGTTTCCTTTGTATCAATGCATTTAAGCTGTCACTCTGACTTTTATGTACTTATATATTTGCCTTGATATTAAATATTTGAGAGGCTGGTCATAAACCTTTGATATGACTACTTACAAGTTTGAGTCCCACTCCTCCCCTAGTCAGGAAGAACAGTAATCAGAGTTGCATCAAAAGTTTATTTTAATCCTAAACTGCATGTGTAGAAAAGAAAGAGGAAGCAAGTTATTAGGTACAACCATTTTTAAATTTAAACAACAGTTTGCTGTTTGCTATGGAGCTGTTTAGTGATTGCAAATGTATTCTACAGATATGTTCTTACCATATTTTTTTACAGGTGGCTGGAGTCTGTGCAGAATCATTTTACCAGTCAGTTTGGCTCATAAAAAGAAAAAAAATCACAAATTAGGGATGTAAAATATTAAACGGTTAACCAGTAAGCATTAGTTTTACTGTTAACCCACCCTAACCACTAACACCCAGCCATGCCAACCGGAGCAGCCCCAGACCCTCTCTGTTTAATCAGTTAACCAGTTAAATGATATAATTTTAATTATTTAAATGGTTAACTTTTAAAACAATATTTACATCCCTGTCACAGATGTATCACAATGGTACTGGGTTTGCATAGGCAATATATCTTCATTATTCCTAGTAAATATGTGAAAAATAGTAGCGAACATTCTCTCTCTCTCTCATATTGATTAGTTTATAGGAAAAAATAATGATCAACTTCCTCTGCGCCAGTCATCCATTCAGAATGTTAGTTTCTCTGTTCTGCATGATTAAAAGTTTGCAGTGGTAGTTAACAGTAATTAAGAAATGTGTGAATCAGATATTGATCACAGTGGAATTGTACCCTTAGGGAGTATGGCCTAGTGTTTAGGAGACTGCACTAGGTAAAACCTGGGTTCTGTTCCCAGCTCTCCCACTGGCATTCTGGATGATCTTGGGCATGTCATGTCACCACTCTGTGCCTCAGTTTCCCCAGCTGGAAAGAGGTTTAATGATGCTAATCTCTTTTTGTACGGCACTTTGAGATCTACTAATGAAAAGCACTATATAAGAGCTAGGTTTTATTATTATTTGAAGGAGAATGATGCCAGATCTGGCATCAATTTAGACGTACTAAGGTGTGCCCTCATTTTCAGCCGTTGTGATATAAATCTATCTTACCTTCTCTCTTGCAGAGCAACAGGCAGGATGTGGGTACCAGTCTATGTATATCCATAAATCTTTTGGAGGAAGTAGCAGCTCTCTGTGAGGGGCTGAATATAAGTGATCAAGATGATTTAGCAAAACTGAAAATGTTTAGTTAATTGCATTGATTAATCCTTCTTTCCTGTCTCACAACCACCTACCAAAAAGCCAGTCTTTAACTAGAATGCACTAGGAGGAGACCTAACATGAGGGCAGATTGTTGCACGTCTGCTTATTACCAGGTTCTCCTCTGATGCGTCTGGTTCTGCCCATTGTGCGAGACAGAAAACTGAACTGGATGGACCTGGGTTCTGGTCCAGTCTGACAATTCTTGTGTTTAACTCCCCCTTTGCTTCTGCCCAAACCTTTCCATAAATATGCTGGTTGGAATTGCATATGCAAGAAAAAACAAAGGATCAGAATTACAAGATACAGGCAGATGTGTCTGAAGGGAGGATTGAGATTATGTAATGTGGAACAGTGCTACCAGATGTCAGAGGTAGCATAGTATAAATATTTAGTGCATTGCATCATTTTTGTCATTTCTACTCTGCAAAGATACAAAAAGCAGATAAGGGTGGCATTTGAATTTCTCCTCTTTCTAGAAGAGAAGAAACTTGCATAGACTAGGAATGCATTCTAGATTATCAAATAGGTTATGGGAAATGCTTCTCTTCTGTGATGGTGAGGAGGTGTGAGAAGTCTTGTGTAGTTACTTTTTTCTTGGGTTTGTAAAGTTCCCTGGGTTTTCTCTTGACTTTCCTTCTGACATGTGAGTTCTGGATGGGGATTCCTCCAGAGCTTGTTGTTGTTCTAGGAAACAGAACATGGGAGAGACGACATAATGCATTCTGCTTCCCTCTGCTCATAATGATTGCCAGCTCTACATCTGTAGCACTTCCTGTCCAGGGAGTGGGGGGACTGATTTAAGTCTCAAGTTCTGGTACTTCTGTGGTAGAATAAATACCATTAGATTAAAGCATCTACCTGTTTCTTTTCTTATTCATTCTTTTCCCAACTTCTCCATTCTCTTCTCTCAGCTCTCACCTCCAACGTCTTGCCATTGGCCTGTGACCCGGTCAAGAATTCTGCTTCAGATTTTGGGAGATTTTTTTCTTAGTTTCTGAGGAGTCTGCTTCTTTTATCTGATGGTAAACATTCAATCTGTTATAAACATCTGCATGATTTTTTTTCTTGTGTAATTTTACATTGTTGTTTGATGATAGAAATTGAAAAAGGTCCAGTGATACACTAATAAACTGCAGAAGTTTTACAGTGTACTGTGAATGAAGACCTGTTTATATACTGATCTTTAAAAAAGGGACCAAGCAGGGAATGAATTCTTTCTAGGATGAACCGTAACCCAGTGGGTCTCAGACTGAGGTCCATGCTAATGATCTGTTTGGGAGTGTGGTCTGGTAACATGTTGATAACTGTCCTTGCTTCTGGCTGCTAAATTTGATTAAAAGCCTGTCAAAGTATTTTATATCATTGGTTATGTTACCTGTCTATGTAAACAATTGCTGTGGTTGCCCCAGCAATGTAATGTGAATGGAAGGGGAGATGCCACATGAGAAAATCTCTCAAACATATTTTAGTCCATGCTATGAAAATGTTTGAGTACCGCTGAAATAGGCTACTTCTTTCATGGTTCTCTTTGATCCCGGATCTGCTGACTTTTATGCACATGTATAACTTTCTTTACATGCGCAGTTCCGCTGAGTTGAAGTTAAACACGCATATCTTTGTTTTTAGGATTTGGTCCTTAGTTTGCAAAACAAAAGTTTGTCTTACATATGTCAGGAATTTCAAAGAAATGTTTGTTATAAGTAATAATTTAAGGGATATTTAACATGAGATTGAATATTGAGTAACTGAGGATGGTGAGAGTTCTGACACTTCTGATCAGTTGGCCTCTGCCCCTGTATGTCACTTTCTAGCTGGCGGATTACTCTGCTGAAGAGTTACTCTGGTTGGAGTATAGAATTTATAACCTTTTACTTTTGTTTACATCTTTGAAGATCTTGGTAGGATAACTGAGGTACCTAACGCTACATTTTCTAGTTTGACTACATTAATGTAGTTTAATAATTTATCCTACTTTTCTATTCTTTTAACATAAGGTATTTTGATACATAGAAGTGATTAACCATAATTGCAAAATGAGTTGTCTAGATGTTAATACACACACTTACTGTACTAAGTAAATTCTCCTTTGCATGTAATTATACAGAATTTCAGAACAGAGTCAATATGTACAAAATTATCTTTAATCTTAGCCTGAAAGGATACCTCTGTCAAATGAGATACACGCCAAACTTTGACCTCTGATACATGGTTTGATAGTTTGTAGCAGCTCTCTGAGAAGACATCACTGTTACATGCAAAATCCACCTACTAAACAGTTGCGTAACTCCGCTGTATGGCTGTAGATGATGCTTTCTGTATGAAAAATTCAAGATAGAATGTTAGATTAAAACCAATTCTTTGAAACACGCTCCCTTGAGGGTATAAATGTTGGCCATTCGGTGCAGGGATCCTAAATTGCAGATCTAAGTGGATTTATTGGTTAATTGTTCAAAGTTAAATGTAGTTTTTCATATCAACTCTATGAAAATTGGTCTTTTGATGATGTCTTATCACAAACAGTGGTTCTCTTTTTTGAAGAATACCTTATCAGTGCTTCTAGTATGGTATTCCCAAGCATGGGGTGGGATCTGAGTGACTACAGTAAATATTTTTCCAGGGTATCTGGCTGGTGAGTCTTGCCCACATGCTCAGGGTTTAGCTGATTGCCATATTTGGAGTCGGAAAGGAATTTTTCCCGAGAGCAGATTGGCAGAGGCCCTGGGTTTTTTTTGCCTTCCTCTGTAGCAGGGGGCACGAGTCACTTGCTGGAGGGTTCTCTGCACCTTGAAGTCTTTAAACCACGATTTGAGGACTGCAGTGGCTCAGACATAGGATAGGGGTTTATTACAGGAGTAAATGGGTGAGGTTCTGTGGCCTGTGTTGTGCAGAAAGTCGGACTAGACAATCATAATTGTCCCTTCTGACCTTAAGGTCTATGAAATTCAAAGTCCAAATATTCATGATATGGCTTTTTTAAATTGTAGGTTCTTTTTATTTGTCATCTGTCTTTTAAGCATTTGGGTTAATCTTTTCAAGCTTTTCTCTGAAACCAGAAATGCTAGAAACTTACCATTGATATGCATTTTTTTAAAGATGAAAGCTCAGATTCTCATGTAATTAAATGACTGCTAGAGCTGGGGTTTCAAGAAAAGCACAAAATATTAAGAGTCCCATAAGAAAATTATGAGAGATGACAAAACTACAAGTGTAGCTTTAAATATACTTCTGACTTTTTGGGATTCCAGTGCTTTCTTGTGGTGTAACTGTTGCTGTAGCAGCAAAGCATAATTTTTGTAAATGAAGTTTTGATCTAGATTTGTGATGGGTCTAGGTATAAACATCATATACGTTATTGGTAACCTTTTGCAAAACACAGTACCTACAGAGAAATGAAGATAAAACTTAATTTAAAAAATGTTCCAAATTGATGGTTACTTCCTAATCATACCAGGGGGAAGGGAAGCATTGTGAAGCAGTGGTTTTAAAATAGCAGCACTTGCTGGCTGAACTCTGTACCACACAATTGCAAAACCTCCTTACATTGTAAATTATTGTGTGGAATTTATATTTATGTCCACATGTGGCATATAAATATGCTTACATTCTTGGAACACACTCATTTCCGCTTCTGTTTTGTAGAAATGGCATGCATGACAACAAAGTCCTCTACAAAGTTGACTGGTAATGCAGTATTGCTCTCTTAAGACTTAAGACAGAGGACGGGTCTGATCCAGTGCCCACTAGAGATGGTGGAAAGTTTCTGTTGACTTCAGTGGGAGTCAAATTGGGTCCTAAAGACTTAGAAGAAGATTGTTTTAATAATGTTGAAATAATAACACAGGATTGAAAACTTATCCAGACACCTCCTATGTAGAAATAGACTAAAATTGTTAGCTGATGACCAATACAAAAGATGGGCTACATCCTGATGAGAGCCCAGTTACTGGAGTTCTACCTAGGTACTGTCACTGGACTCTGCTTAGGGTTCATTCTTTCACTCCCACTGGCAAGTGGGCATTTGATAAACTTGAAGGCTCTCTGCCCTTTACCATGATTCCAAATAGTTGCAGTAAAATTGACCAGAGTCTTGTTCATACTCTCAGAAAAGAAGACTAGGAGAATTATTATTACTATTATTCCCTAAATAGAAAGCTTAAATGACTTCAGCAGGTGTTGAAGGCACTCTGCACCTTTCAGGTTCTTGCCCTTTTTTGTGTCAGGGTCCATCATTTGTTCTTGAAGCACGTTCATATCTCTGCTGCTGTAGAAATAAGTCTTTTACAATTTTTGTCCATGATAAGAAAAAGAAATGTAGAATGAACATATGATACCTTTAAAAATTGTAAATTAAATACAATGGATGGGTCACTAGAGCATTAAATTAAAGGAATGAGCAGGGCTGGGCCAAATTAATTATACCTCCTGTTTTGCTTTGTGCTGTTCAGTGCACATCTGACAAGATAAACATGCTCATTACATGGTTAACTTGGCCATGCTTGTATGTACAGTGCAGCCTACCTTCTCTTCAATCACTAGTGAGAAGGGTAAGAAATAATAGCGTATCAAGTGCCAGTCCCAAGGCAGGAATCCAGGTGTCCTGGTTCCAATTCCGCAGTCAGTCACTAACTCCCTAAGCTAAACTGCCTTCCAGCAAAGTCACTGAATCTGTTATCCCAATTTAAAAATGTGGGCGGTGATAATTTATACTTTTCATTTGCATGGTGCTTTTACATCCCTACTTCTCAAATCACGTCACAAAAATGGATAGAAACCATTATCCCCATTTTATAGTTCACCTTACTGAGTATAGAACATGAAAGCAATTTGCATGAGAGTCTCCATGGTCTAGTAGATAAGATACGGGTCTACCACCGCAGGGCAGTGCTCTCTTCCAAAAACAGTTTTACGTATTTTCTTCAAGCTTTGCAGAAACCTTTGCTTTTTGAGTAATCTGGCAATTTTCAGGGCAAGCTGATTTTCCAGGCCAAAATTATAGGAAACAAAGAGAGCGCTTTCTACTGTAGTTGGTTGCACGCTTTACTATGGAGAGTTTATTTCAGGGGTTGACAACCTTTGGCACATGTCCCATCAGGGTAATCCACAGGCTGTCCGTGAGACGTTTTGTTTACGTTGACCGTCCGCAGGCACGGCCCCCCGCAGCTTCCAGTGGCTGTGCTTCACTGTTCCCGGCCAATGGGAGCTGCGGGAAGTGGTGGACCACAGGGATGTGCTGGCCACTTCTTCCTGAAGCTCCCATTGGCTGGGAACAGCGAACCACGGCCACTGGGAGCTGCAGGGGCCATGCCTGCGGGTGGTCAGCATAAACAAAATGTCTCACAGACGGCCTGCAGATTACCCTGATGGGCCGTGTGCCAAAGGTTGCTGACCCCTGGTTTTTTGCTTCCCCACATAAGGTGTGTATGCCCTTTTAAAGGTGTAGCGAGGATGTAACTCATTCACCACCTTACATGGGCCTGGTTGTACTCTGTGAAAAGAATGGATAGTTGTCTGTGGCAGTAAGATGTCCCATGATTCTTTATTATAGGATTGCTATAGGGAACATACGTTTACTAATGTGTCTAGAGCAATAAAATCCTGGATTCAGTGCTGCTGTTGCAGTAATTACCCTGCAAAGTTTGTTTTCTTGTTCCTTATTGCAGGGTGTTCCCGGTTTTGGTATTATACATTTATCTCACTGTTTGTACTGAGACCACCCAGCACATATGCATAGGTTTAAAATAATATATTTTAAAAAAGCATTAAACACAAAAACAGTCCAGTCAGAACAGCCAGGGATTACTATTTGCTTCTGTATTTTAGAGGTCTTCCAATTTCACCCCTCATCTTCTTTTTTTCTCCCATCCCAGAAGGTTGTGCCTGGAACAGCCCTACCTTTGTTCTCCATTGGGAACCTTGCAAGGGCCACTGACTGTCCTTCTCCTTGCTTTGTTCATCAGGACACTCTGGTTACTTGTATCTTTCCTTCCTTTTTCCTCCCCCACTGCCCCTTCAATCACTATGCCCACCTTCCTTTCAAGACCTTTGCAGGGTGAAAGCTATAAATTCTCTTCTGGATTGGAAGGGTTAATTTTTCCCACCTCTTGGCAAACCTGTTTACTTGAAGTGAAGGTTTGAATGTGAAGGAGCCTTCTTCTGAATCAGTGATTTTTTTTTCTGGGGGAGGGGGAATGAGGAAAGAGGGAATCACCACAATGGCTGGCATTGCAGCAAGCTGAACAGCCATGCAATGTTCTCAGACTTGGGTGCTCCCAAGTTACAGTAGCATGAGTTCTCTCCAGGGATGCAGCCATACCTTGACTCTCCTTTTGATGATTTATACAGTCAAACTGTCATAAACAGACGGTTAAGGGTTAATGTCTCTTTTACCTGTAAAGGGTTAAGTAGCTCAGTGAACCTGGCTGACACCTGACCAGAGGACCAATAGGGGGACAAGATACTTTCAAATCTTGTTGTGTGAGGAAAATCTTAGTTTTGCTTTTGTTTGGGTTTGTTGTTAGCTCTTGGGGTAAGAACAGACGTACACTCAGACTTTCCAATCTTTCTGAATCAGTCTTTATGTTTCAATAGTTAATGTAATATGCAGGCAAGGTGGATTATCTTATTTGTTCTTATTGTTATATGTGTTCTTTTTGATGGAGGATATTTACCTCTGTTCTGTTAATTTGAATCTAAGGCTGGGGGGGGGGTGGTCCCTCTAGTCTATTTGAATCTGATAGTACCCTGTAAGCATTTTGCATTCTGCTTTTTACAGTGATATTTTTACCTTTTCTTTCTTTTAATTAAGCTTTCTTTTAGAACTGATTGATTTTTCCTTGTTTTAGAATCCAGGGATTGAGTCTAAACTCACCAGGATTTTGGTGGGGGAAGGAGGGATGGTTAATTCCTCCTTTTTTAAGATCCAAGGATTTGGATCTGTGTAGCTGCTCAGCGAACCCAGGGAGGGTGAGAGTCCTGTGGGTGAAAAGGAGGGGGATGGTTAATTTCTCCTTGTTTTAAGACCCAAGGGGTTTGGGTTCCCCAAGGAAGGTTTTGGGGGAACAGAAGTGTGCCAGACACAGACTTCTGGCTGGTGGCAGCGTACCAAATTTAAGCTAGTGATTAAGCTTAAAAGTGATCATGCAGGTCCCCACTTCTTGAACCCTAAAGTTCAAAGTGGGGGAAAAAACCTTGACACCAACCTTAATCTGTTTTGATTGCATTCTAATATTTGGATTATCTAGTGATTTTAAAAAATATATTAACTAGAGTAGATGGCTAACATGCCTGTAGCCTTTCTGTCTGTACTCACTTTAGCTTGTTTCATGAACTTTTCAGCAGTTATAATAAAATACTTTTTGGCCACCTGTACATGGCAGTTACTTCTGTTATCTTTCCCTTTTTTTAAATTCCAGCCAGTATTTCCAATTTGGTTGGATCAAAAACTGTTTCTTTGTGGAGAATTAACAAATTTCCTTCACCGTGAATAGGTTGCTATTCATAACTGCTTGGGAATGGGCTTATCTCTTTTAGAATTTGTAAAGTTGCCTGGGAAATCTATGAGAACAACAGCTGCAGCAGAGGAATGCCACTTTTTCAGAACAGCAAAGTGATGGTTATTGTAAAGCTTTTCTGAACACCAGGGAAGGTTCAGTAGTATCTAGACAAAGTTAGGCTAACAGCAGCAGGAAGGGGGGAAGTTTTGAGAAGAATCTCTGGGTGTCTGGCTGTGCGAGAACCTGACTATTCATATCTTTAACAAACCTAACATCCCTGTATTCTGCCTCCATTAAATATAGATTTAATGACAAACTGGGATCCTGTTCTAATGCACAACCATCCCATACACTTCATTTATACATTTATGTAATAGCTACATACACAAACCTCAAAACCCTAATTATACATTTCAGTTTTAGGTCAAGATGAGGAGAAAAGGTCCAAAATATCAGTTCACTGAACTTACAGGGAAGCAATATATCAAATAATTGCCTGCATTTAGGAGATGCATGATGTTAATTTTGCTAATCCCAATCCCAAATGTCTAGGAGGATGATTTTAATTCAACAGCTAAAATTCTGTAACAAAATCCATTATGCTTTGAGGAATGTACATCTTGTTTGGTTATATTCTACCTAGTAAAGATAGAGGCAAAACAATCCACGAAATTAAATCACATTTTAGTTAGAGCAGTGTCCTGTAATACTCAGTGAAGGCCAAATCATGTGGGACTTACTGAGATTAAAACCCCATGGTAGGTTTTGCCTCAGAAAAAAATGAACGATAAAGATCTTTTGGATTTAACAATATGATTTAATTTCAAGTTGCATTCTAGGTTTAGTGTTCAAAAGCAGTCACTGGTGGCTTAACTCCATTCCCATTGCTGTCCATAGGTGGGCCAACCCATAGCCCTTCTGAAAACCCCACTCTGAGCAAAAGCTTCACAGCTGGCTACTCTCACTGTGTCAATCTATTACATTTGCCTGTAAAACATAGGATGGGATGGAAATCTGTTTAATGCTCTTTTTCTCAGTACAATGAGAATTGGCCTAAGAGAGGATAGAGTAGAGTAAAAAGGAGAGAGAATTGTCCTTCCCTGTACGTTTAAATACTCATGCAAATAGAGAAATTCTGTTCCATCGTGAGGAGGACAAGGCTATGCTTCAGCTTGAACATCTTACGATTCCCTGGGAATCTATTTGGAACCATAATTTGCTGATACAGATAAAACTGCTTCTGTGTTATTTTGGCTGCTGTGTAGTCAGTTTGGTATATAAACAGTAAATTATGTCCTGAGAATCACTGAATATAGCACCAAACATATTGTTCAGTCAAGTCTTATCAAACTGTTGAAAGGCTTTACATGCCATTTGATGGTACTGTTTCCATCTGGCTACATGTCTATAAATGTTTCTAAGTCAAGTCCTGAAACATTAGATGAGCTGATAATTATTTATTTTCAGAGAGACTTATTTTTTTTTGATAATTAGGTATTCTGTGGTACTTAAACTGTGCAATCTGAACTTATCTGTAAATTGATGCACTCGTATTCATCAAATTAATGCTAAAATGATGGAGAAAGAAGTATGTTTGCCAACACTTGAAAATGGATTATTAACAGCATTAAATATGGTAGATATATTCACCCATGATACCCACTTATTTTGCTCTTCTGCCATGGCAGAGAGTTGTATATTATTCCTGTAATTTTGCAGTATTTGCTTAGGGACAAATTTAGGGCCCAATCCCGTCCCATTGACACTAATGCGAGTTTTGTTACTGACAGCAATGGGGACAAGATTGGGTCTGTAAAGCCTGAAACTTAAAAAATTGAACATAATGGAGTAGAAAGTACTGAAGTCAATGGGAGTGCTGTGCAGTCACCTGAAAGTAGAATTTGGCCCAAAATGTAGGAGTAAAACAAATGTTGGGACATAAATTACATATTTCTTTTGTTTTGCCCTCTCTCTTTGCTATTCTGCTTCTTCCCACCAGCACCACCCAAGCATTACTTTTACTGCTAGACGCTATTAGCAGTTTTAGTATGTAATTCAAGAAGTCCTACCAGGTACATGTTGGTAGAATGTAGTGTTGAAATATTAGTAGCTCTTCTAGTATCTAATTACCGACATGCTGTCCCAGGAATTAAAAACACGCCAGTAGTTAGGCTGTAGAATAAATTGTGGAGGTATGTGTTGCTTTCTGAAATAGTGAATTGTTTACTGTCTATATCACAAGACTAAAATTAGCTCTGTGGAGGGAAGAGCGTAACAGAATAGAAGACACTACTGTACCAACATTTATTCAGTTAATGTCTTATTCATCCAACCTATAATTATTACACCTTATTTATGGGCAAATATAGATGGGATTCTTATTAGTGAATACTAAAGTATAATAAAAACATCTCTATTAGGACTTGACTTTCACAGTTTTAAGTACATAAGCTTAATTGTTTTCTGTTTATTTTCAGACTAAGACAATTTATCAGTTCTTAAACTGCCCATAAATAACTGCTGATAGCTGTTCGTTGTGGTTTTGTGCATGTGTGTGTGATTTGTTCTTTTGTTTTTTGAATAGGCTAAATCCTGATACTTGTTTCAGAAATATCAGTGACAGTTGCACCCCATTCTTGAAACCTAGTCCTTACTTGGGAAAAACATCTGTTGGAGGCATATTCATTAATACATTGACTTCAGTGGTGGTCATTTTGCCTGAGGAAAGCAGGGTTTGGCCAACAGATATGCAAAACCCTGTAAATCCCCACAAATCTGTATTTTCATGTGCAGTTCATATAATTGCAAACCAAGTACTTGTATACTTCACAGATCCAGTACTTTACTCATACCTTTAGATTATAAGCTGCTTAAAGTCTTTTTGTCATGTGTTTGTTCAGTGTCTGCTGTGGTGGAAATCTGATCCATACCTAAGGTTCTGAGGTGCAGTTCAATACAAACTGTGTACAATGGTTACATGTCCATTTCTACAGTTACACATGTTGTGTAGTTTTGAAAACGTATTTGTAAACCTTATTGGTCCTGAAACTGATTTGTTGTTACATATTTCATTTGAGAAGCCCAAATGTAAGAATTGCAATCTCTTGAACTTCTTTTGATCCTGCTTGGAGTTGATGGTGTTTAGTACATTATAAGGCTGGGTTCAATATTAAGATGGTGATTTTTGTTGTTTAATGTTGCAATGGGATGAATAATCATTTATTCTACTTAATAGAACAAAGGTGGTTGTGTGTTCTCCTTGACTGGGTAGCTAGCCGAAAGAAAACTGCAAGTACTGCAAAATGCAATATGGTGGTAATGTGTTTATAATAGGTGTTAATTAATTACAGAGAAAGGGGCTATTTTCTTGATTTGGTTAATATCAAACATGTGCAAGCCTCAGCTTTGGAGAGAGTTGATGAAAATCAAAACATTTCTGTTTCAGGTGATTTCCCATAGATCATTGCTTTGTGAAACTTTTCTAAAAATTGCCATTATTTGGAAATAATTCCAAAAATAAGGTCAGTTCCTCAGCTGGTGATAAATCAGTGTAGCTTTGCTGTTTCCACCAGGTCTGGCTCTCATCCATAGTTTTCATTATTGTTTTTTATTTTTTAAGAAAACTCAGTAGCCAATCAACTGCGCTTTCATCATCACCATGGATCATCACCGCCTTAGAGAAATCCAGAATGGTTCTAGCTGTGACTCCACCCCCAACTCCGCTTCCATTCAGGCCCTTACAACATTTAAGAAATTAAAAATGTGGGCCCCAGGCCTGCAGTGAATTCAGTGTGGACCCAGGGGCTTGCTGATGCAGAACTCACTACAGGATTGGGGTCTTGCTTTTTAAAGAAACACAATTTTGAGCAAAAATGGGATTAGTCAAATAATTTATAATGGTTCAAATGGCTGTGTAGATTTAAATAGCACCAAATAGTATTACACAAGCTTCTAAATCTAAACTGTATTGCATACATTAACTAGACATTATATCACATTTGAATTTCTTAATTAGAAAAATGTTACTCATCACTTTTACTATTAATGGGCTCTGCCATAGCAAATCTATGGATAATTGTAACATTTTGTAATTGGGAAAAAAACTGAGTTATCATCCATACCTTTGCCATGGAAGATGCCAATTATGATTGCAAGTGATGAATAGCATGTATCTTATGATTGGTTTCAGAGTGTAGCCATGTTAGTCTATATCAGCAAAAAGAACAAGGAATACTTGTGGCACCTTAGAGACTAACAAATTTATTTGGGCATAAGCTTTTGTGGGCTAAAACCTACTTCATCACATCACTGTAATTGATAGACTTAATCTTAGGTTGCACTTCATGTTCACATTTTATCTTACTGTCTCTGCTTCTAAGTTGTTAAAGCACAAGAGGAGGGATTTTTTGGCTTAGTAAATGCATAGGATTTTTTTTTTTTTTTTAAAGCAAAATCACTAGCATAAGCTGGCGTTCTTATGCTGCAGTAAGGGGTATATGTGTAGGCTTAGGGCCTATTTTTTCCTAGAAGTGCTGACCAGCCTCAACCCCGGTTGAAATCCCTGATAGATGTGGGCACTCTGCATGTGGAAAAGTCAGTCCCATAGCTTGTAATATGAAGACAGAGATTTTACATATGGTAATGGTGGTGGTGGTTTAGATAAAAAGGTTACTGTCGCTTTTAAATAAGAGTCTCTGCATTTTCCATGATAGCTGGCTAACACTGCAGTAACTTTCAGTGATATTCTTGTAGGTCTTCCACAAGGCCAGAAGTTGCTAGCATAGAACCTGCAGATCAAGATGAACGTCAATGTTCACAAAAGGCTGTTGTCCAGGCACGTTCATCGCAGCCAACACGTCTGACAAGTATAATTTTTGCTGAAGATATATGTAAGTTTTCAACTTTTTTTTGTTTGGGTTAAAAAAAATTGTACAATACTGCAGGTTTATAAGCCTATGACATCTTTAAAGGATATACACATATACATTTATATGTAACAAACATCCATTCATATGTGCATTTTATTTATAAGCTTATAGGTAGAAAAGACCACATGAACCCTGTTCTGCAGAGGTCTCAAGTCAACGTGGGTAAGGCATCTGAAACCTTCAAGGGTGGATGTAGGTGTATCTGAAACTCTCACAAATCTGGGGATTCCTAAAAGTGAATGTTTCAATTTGAATTTTACATAATTCAGTTTCAGATATTTGGGATTTGGAAAATTTGAGTTTACTTTCATGCTTTACTTCAATGCAGGGTACCGTCTACTTTTAGAAAGAAAGATATGCAAAGTAGATGAGTTAATAGACATTTATTTGTAACATAATCATTGTATAATAAATTGGTTACGTTATATTGCACTTTTCATCCCAAAGGAATCTAGGGTGTTTTGTGAATGATACGTGTAGGGGGCCTTTACCCACTTCTGTCAATGAATTGTGTCCAGGGAGCTGCTATTCTGAACCAGCAACACTATACAAACATTTTCTGGAGGGGAAGTAAAGCAAATTTTCTTCACTGACAATATGGTGGGCATTGTAAATCCTGTACCAGGGGTGGGCAAACTACCGACCGTGGGCCACATCTGGCCTGCAGGACTGTCCTGCCTGGCCCAGGAGGCTAGCCCTTGGCCCCTCCCCTGCTGTCCTCCCTCCCTTGCAGCCTCAGCTTGCTTGCTCTTCTGTGGGAGTAATGCTCTGTGTGGCGGGACTGTGAGCTCCTGGGGCAGCGAGCTCCTGGAGCAGTGCAGCTGCAGAGCCCAGCCTGATCCAGTCTCTGGGCTGCGGCGTGGTGGCAGTGGCAGCATGGCCTGGCTCCAGCTGGGTGGCGTGACTGTAGTGCCGCCAGCCACCGGTGCTCCAGGCAGTGTGGTAAGGGAGCATGGGGGGTTGGTTAGAGGGCAGGGGAGTTAGGGGTGCTGGTCAGAGGGCAGGGGTGTCAATAGGGGTCGGGGGGGAATAGGGGGTTGAATGGGGTCAGGCGTCCCGGAGTAGGGCAGTCAGGAAGAAGGAGGTGTTGGATGGAGTGGCAGAGGTTCCGGAGGCAATCGGAACAGGGAAAAGGGGTGGTTGGATGGAATCCCGGGGGTGGGGGGAACGTCAGGAATGAGAGGAAGGGTTGGATGGGGTGGGGGGGGTACAAAGGCAGTCAGGAGACAGGGAGCTGGGGTGTGTGGATGAAGCAGGGGTCCCAGAGACGCTGTCAGGGATCAGGGGGCGTTGGATGGGGCAGGAGTCCTGCGAGGGCAGATAGGAGGTGGGGGCCAGCCCAAGACCCCCTCCCCTAACCAGCCCTCCATACAATTTACGAAACCCAGTGTGGCCCTCTGGCCAAAAAGTTTTCCTGTCGCTGTCCTAGAGAAACACTTTTATTTTGAGCTTAAAAGGGAGGAACTACTTCTCTTGTTTTCAGGACCTAGTTTATTTTTCAATAGCATTCAGGACCTGGTTTCCATCCCCTGAATGGTAAAGCTTTGTTCTGCCCCTAGTTTAGATCTGCCAGCTGGTTAAGATGTATTTGCTTAATCATTTTGGTGGTGATCATGCTCAGTGCTACCGACTTAATGTTTTCTATTGTTTCTTTAAGTGACTGGTCAAGTGCTTCGTTGTGATGCTATAGTTGACATAATTCACGGCATCCAAATTGTGTCCACGACAAGAGAACTTTATCTTGAAGATTCACCGCTGAAGCTGAAAATTCAGGCTTTGGATTCTGAAGGTCAGAGGCTTACTATTAAGATGTGAAAGTTTTAGTGAAGGGGTGTGTGTGTGTGTGTGTGTGTGTGTGTGGTGTACTCTGCTCACACTTTACCTAGGACAGGACTGGATGTTGGAGCCCAACCCAGACAATGCATAGGAGAATTGTCCTGTTGGCACACAGATACTAACCTATTGTAATATTTGTGGTTAAGTATAAGAGTGCTGACAAAGAAATCCCAAACTTCCAAATGTGCCAATTGAACACTGTTTCATATCTGACAATTCCTCTGTAATTTTTTGTGGGTTGCCCAGGAATCAACTTCAGTATTAATGGCATTTTCAAATATCAGAATCCCAAATAAACATATTTACACATAAAAGCTCTAACTTCAGGAAAAGGGGGCGAGAGAAACAAAAAGCAGGAGGTAATAATATTTGCACTGCTGAAATGTCACATCAGTATTTGGCTGGTCTGGTCAGGGCTGCAAGGAAGATTGAAGCAGTAGTGATACACGTCTGTGAACTGCCCTGTAGATTCTATAGGGTTTTGCTAAGCTGAGGCAAGGAGGATGCATTTTTAAGGCAAACCTGTAAAAAGACATTTTATTTAAGGTCAAACAAGTTTAATATGTCTTTTGTTCACACTTCTGTCCCTGTTCCAGCCACCAACTGCTGGGATTCATATCCCTCAAACTAATATAATCTAGATTTTTTTTATAGTTGTTTCCATCATCACAGTATCTGACCCACTGGAGTCAGTAAGAGTCTTTTCAGTGACTTCAGTGGAAGATGGATTGAGTCCACCGTATCTAAGAGGAAGAGGAAACGTCTGCTTGCTGTAGCATATGTAATAATCTGAGTGCCTTCAGGAGCTTCAGACCTTGCTTCAGCAGCTAAATTCTACAGACAAAACAAAAGGTTTTGAAAATACTTAATGAATAAAAGAGGCCAGATGATTTAAACAGCAGTAGAAGCTTGGTGTTATAGTTTGGATACTAGAGGCTTAAACCACATATGTCTACTTATAAATCATAAAAGCCAGGCTCTATACTGCAAAATATCAATAGGTAGAACTGTTAAACTTCCTTACTGTATTTGTAATTCCAGTGTTTCTGTAGACTCTCAAACATACTCAGCTGACAAATTTGCTTTGGGAGCCATCCAAGTTAAAGTTTGAACAGAAGCTGTGGTTTAAAACCCACAAAGAACAGTATAATCTAAATTGCTGGAACAAGATGTTCACTAGGAGACTAAGCTTAAACTTTCAAGCTTAAAGTAATGGAAACAGTGATTGCTCAGCAGCTCTGAAAATCACTTTTTTTTAAGTGATTAACTTTAGGAACTCAACTGAAAGAATTTTGCTGGAGACTTTTAAACTGCTATGGTCTTCACTTACAATACCTACTACACATTCATCTCCTTTTGCAAACATTTTTCCTATACTAACAGGTGACCACGTTTTGGAACATGAACAGAATTATTGAAGACAGTCTTTATGTTTCAGAGGTGCTCTCTTGTCATTTAAGAAAACTGAATAAATGACTTTTAGACAGTAAATTATCCATTCTTTTGCATACAAGAGCAAAAATAAAGGGAAAAATAAACTTGTAATTGGTGAATAATTGAACACTGCGAAGGGCCTGTGGCTGGCTTTTACTTTGGACTTCTGCACATATACGTGATGATATTTGGTAGATTTTGTAGTAAATTATTATTTCACTTACACACATAATGGAAAGTTAGGGAATTTTTAAAAATGGTGTCTTTGTTTCAGATTGACAATATGCTGTGCCTCATTATTGCATCTTGTATGAAAGATCAGGTCATTCTTTACTGTGAAGCTCTGGTCCTGTGACAGAGGATGCTGTAAATAGCAGTACCTAAATATATAGTTCACAGTGGTGCTTCCCCTTACACATCCTTTTTTGGAGTTTTGTCATACACTTAACATCCTAACGTATTGTGTGCAAATTACTTTTGTTAGTGCCAGTAAAAAAAGCAGAAGATACTTTAAACATGCACATTAAATATTGTCTAACATCATGTATTTTTTCTGATGACACCAGTTATTGTGTGCTATGTAAATAAGCATTTAGCACTCTACCCAAATACTTTTGCAGCATTGCTGAAAATATTTAGGACAATAGTTACACCATGGGGAAGTTGGCCTCATGAGTGTATGAAGAAGGGAGACGATTCAACCAATCTTTGATACTATGAGCCAAATTAGTCTTGGTGTAAACTCGGTTATCCATTATCTCAAAATAGCTTTATATCAAGGCACTCTGTAAACATAGAGAATGTTAATGTTAAAGCTGTTATGTAAACATTTACAAAAATTAATCACAAAATTACTGTGCATGTACATGTCTTCATAGGTTCTAGGCTTGATTTATTTTTGTACAGTGTAAAATGAATCAAAATTCTGATTCACAAGTTCTGGACAAAACTTCCTACCAAATATTTTAGAAAAGTAAAGTTATTTTGTTATGCTTGTTGTGAATTATGGAGAGTTAAATACAGTGAAAGCTTCTTGTTAAATGCTTGAAGTTCCAGTTGTTGGTGAAAGAGCAGAACTCTTAAGATTAAATTCCATCTCAGCATTTTAAAAGAACCATAACATTTTTATGTTGTTTAGACAAATTAATAAATGGAAAATAGCTTAGTTCACATGATTCGTCTGGAGTTCAAGAGTAGTAGTTTACATTTGTAAGTATTTGTAGGACTAAGCCAAACCTGCAATTCAATGGGATTCTTATCTGGGTAGGGCCTGTGGGATCAGGACCCAAAGTAATTTCATATATAGGATTCGAAAAAGCTGCTGGTACCATTGCAACTCCTTAGTTATATATGTGAATTTCAGCTGCTTAAACTAGTGATTTGTCCTAGAAATGATGAGTGGTTCTTGACTTAGAGCACCACTAGCAGGAATCACTGTAAAGTGTATGTTACACCTATTTTAGTAACCCTCCGTTCTGATTCTGCATTTTGGTCCACATGGCTGGTAACTGCTGTGTCTATCATAACTTTCTGATCTATGTTAATCACTATGTTGCAGTACAATTGGAACATTACTTCTTGTAATGACCTACTACTTACGTAGTGTGCTTCATCAGTATTTCTTTAGATGAAGTCCCTGAATTGCTGTGTGTTAAAGATTGCCTGTATTCTCCATGATGAGCTAAATACAAAAATTCAAGTCAAAAGTATTTTGAAGAGAGAAGAAGATTTGAAATTGGATTTTCTTAAAAAACAAAACAACAATTTGCTGTTTATCACCAAACTGAGGTGTATTGAGAAACTTCCTGTCACAGTTCCCTATTCTTGAAGGCTCTCAGTACCATCTCACAAGATAATATATGTATAGTCCATTGAAAAAAATAATTTTTATATTGGGGTTGTATGTTTATGTTGTGGCCTAATCTGGGAATTGGGAAACTCCAGTCTTACCATAGCTCAGTGTACCGAAGAATTGGTGGGGCTGTTGCTTTAGAACTGCTGTCATAGAATTGTTAGCAAGAGCAGGGTGGGGAAATAATCCCAATGTATCTAAAATGACTCTTTCAACTCCTGTCCAAACTTAATTTTAACTTGATTGCTCAGTGTGTTCTTGGCATAAACTTTGTGTAAGGATTAATGGGGGCTAATCAAGTCATAGTGGGGCTAAAGTACTTTCAGTTTCTAACAGGCAGGATGAAATTTAATATATCATGCCACTCCTTTAAACTTATACTTTGGGCTAAATCCTGCTACTAACTAAAGTCCAAATGGAATTTTTTCTATTGACCCCAGCGAGACTAAGATAGGACTTGCTAACATTTATTTACCTTGGATAACTCATGTGTTCCAGAGGCCCTGTCCTCTTTGTCCCAGCAGGGATGTCATTGTGCTTCTGCTAAGTGTTTGCTGTGGCACTGTTCAAACATCTCTGCACTGGTACAATGCGCTTTTCTTTCCTTGCCCTGCTTGCATCTTTAGTTTGAGCAAGAATGAGGGAAGACTTGTCTTAGCTTTGCAAAGTTAAAACATCTGTTATGAGAACAGCTAATTTAGCTCTGTGCATCTTAAATAAAATATCCTCAAGCTGTTTGAAACATGCTGCCCCTGTAATAGACTGAGTTAAAGAAGTTTTAGAATGGAAGAATAGAAAGTTCCTTTTTAGAGTCACAATCTTGTTCATGCAGGATACAAAGCAATTTTTATCTGTATAGTGCAGACGCTCCCCGACTTATGCAAGTTTTGCGTTCCGGAACGCCTTGCGTAACTCAAATTTTGCGTAAGTTGGAAATGTATACCCGACCATTTCACGCAAAAACAACCCCCCAAAGAAACAACCACCACCCACCTCCTATCTCTAGCTTACAGAACTTTTTCTGTAAGTGTAGGTTTGCGTAACCCCGGGGAGGTGTCTGTATATATTTGGGAGGGAAAATGTTTTGAATTGTATTACCACTGTTACAACGTTTCTGTGGTTTAGATGATGCCATAAGCCTTTAGCTGTAGGAACTTGGCAGTGAAGTTGCAGTGGTCATTATAATTGCCAATGAAAATAAGAGAGGAAAACAAAGAATATAAATGAAAATAAATTATTATTAATAATAAAAATACTAGCACCATACAAGGCTTCAGCCCTGCACCCATGAATGTCAATGGGAGCTTAGTAATTGATTTCATTGGGTGCAGCATCTCTCCCAAAGATTGTGAGATCTTTCTAAAAGACTTTCAGATTCAGCATATGACAATTATCTGGCTCCAGTATGTTTATTCCATTTATAATCCTTTAATATCTGTTATTTCACATGTTGCAATGACTCAGGGCTTGCCTACACTTACTGGGGGGGTCGATCAGTGGCGATGGATGCATCGGTGGTCGATTTAGCGGGTCTAGTCAAGACCCGCTAAATTGACCGCAAATCGCTCTCACGTTGACTTCTGTACTCCATCAGATCGAGAAGAGAAGGGAGAGTTGAGGGGACAGCATCTCCTGTCAACATCGCTTAGTGTGGACCCCGTGGTAAGTAGATCTAAGCTACGTCGATTTGAGTTACACAATTCATGTTACTCAAGTTGCGTAGCTCAGATTGAATTTCCCTTGTAGTGTAGACAAGATCTAGCCCCCCCAAAAAGTGAATAACTTGAACTGTCTGTATTACAGGTAAATCCATTTCAGGTTTAAAAAAGTCATATTGAATATATATGGAAAGTGCATTTCATTAAAGTGTGTATCCCAAATTCCCCAAAGAGTATCTCAGATCCACATGTCTCAAAGTGCTGGATTATGCGCTTGGCTCTCTGAGTTATCTGAAAGGTGTATAAAATTATATATAGGTTGATAGTTCTTTACTGATATGTCTGAAGTGTCTCATGTATGTGGTTTGTTTCCACTAGAATGTGAAATATATGGTACTTAGGAGATATGACTGTGACATACACATGTTATAAAAGAGATTTTCCATTGACTTGAGGCATAGTTGGATCTGGCCTTCTGCAAATAGCTCAGGTGAAGGACTTAACCGTCTCCTTTTTTGCCAAACCACTGAGTTGTTCAAGGACTTGTATATCTGCCCTAATATACCATTAGGGAGTCAGCAACACTTTGTTATGGAGTCTGTTAGCACCCTACGATGCAAAAATGCTTCTAATTTTAAGTGACGCACATATACGTCGGGATTGGAATCCATCCTGCATGTGAAAATGAGTTTGAGATAAATTATATTGTGATGCTTTCAACATTCAAACCAAGATGCCTCATATCCATATGCAACATGGCCCAAAGAAAGTGGGAGTTTTGCTGCAGGAATGGGACCATTGTCACATCTGACTTTTGTAATAACCTGTATTGAAGGATCATTGTGTCCTATTGGTATCCAAAAAGTAGTCACGGAATCCATTCAAGGTTTAGATGGTTCTTGTTTTGAAGGAAGAAGGATGTAATTTGCTTATTCCAGCAGTATCTTATTAAAAATTCAGCCAGTTAATTCTCTTTTCTCCAGAGCAGACATGCTGGTACACTTAGTGTGACCAGAAAATATAAATGTGTAGTTGAGCAGTGAGGGTGTATAATACCTTTATATCCGTACTGGGATCCAAAGCATTCCAAGTGTCATATGTTGGGCATAAAGTGGAACAATTACATTTGTACCACAGACATTTATGGTTGCTACAGGCTACTGGGGCCACTGTCTGCAGATGGCGTTCTTACGCTTTTTGGATATGTCGCAAGAATGCCACAAAATGTTCCGGTGAGCTCCATACTACAGCTGGCTTGTAACATCCAGGATAAAGCTCCACCAACTGAGGAGTGGAGGCGGCCCAGAGGCAGACCCCTTATTATGGGAGCGCATCAAGTCTGTTCCAGTGTTGGACTCTTAGACCATCGAGCCCTTGCGGCTGCACAGGAACAGACCCAATAGTGCATGATTGTTATGGCCGACCATTCGGCTAAGCATTGAAGAGGAAGAAGAAGAAGATCCAAAGCAGCACATCAAAACATCAGTTGTAAACAATTCTCTATTCTGTTTTGATTCTCCAAACCTTCCAGTTATCTGGCTTACCCCCCCCCCCCCTCGCTTTTTAACTTTAATGAAGAGCTGTCTTGTTTGAATGATTTCTGCAAATTTAGATGCTCCTGCTTCTATTCATTGATATTTCTTGTTTGTTTGTTTCCAAGCAGCAGGAAGACTTTGTTGTCATTTTGAATTTTGTTACATAATTATTCATTTGATTTATAGGAAACACTTTTAGTACATTGGCAGGGTTAGCCTTTGACTGGACGATAGTAAAAGATACGGAGGCTGATGGCTTCTCAGATTCCCACAATGCATTGCGGTAAGCACAATTTATGTTATTCTCAAAGGCCCAGGTTTAGTCATGTTCTTAAAGTTAGGCATGAAAAAAAGTACCTTGCTCAATCTGGGTCTATAAACTGAAGTGATAATATCCAAAGTATCATATACAGGTTCATTGTTTTAGATTTCTAACTACTACAACTGCCAATCCACAATTCTGGGCGCTTTCGCACCCACTTAAAATTTGCAATAATAAAAATACAATTGATGATGTTCAGAAACTGCGCATATAGTTCTAAACCACCAATAAAAAAAATAACAATCGCCTCAACTATGCCAGAGCTGGCCCCTCCCCAAACAACTGGGGAAAACAATAAGATATTAGTGCTGCAATTGATACGTAAGGATGTGGGGGTGTCTGCAGAGGTCAGAGGTTAGCCTCTCATTTGGAAGTTGGGGCTATGGCCCATTCAGTACTTGGCCACTCTGCTGAGACTGCCAACAAGGTGGCCAAAGTTTGGTTGAGGTGTTGGTGACTCTCGACGCCATTTACATGGAACTGTACTGAAAAACAAATATTTCATTTTTTAAAAGGTTTTGATGAGCTTTTTGAAGCTTTCAGAGCAAGGCATTTAGCGTTCTAATGGAAGATGTAGCAGATTTAGCCTTGCACCATTTTGAAAATCCAAATCACTGTGTCTTGCTTGGCACTTAAAATCTGTAGGAGCCCTGCACACCACACTGGGACCTATGGTCCAATTGACTCTTGAATTATAGAATCATAGATTATTAGGGTTGGAAGGGACCTCAGGAGATCATCTAGTCCAACCCCCTGCTCAAAGCAGGACCAATCCTCTTAGACACTTCAGCTGTGGAGTGTATCTGCACAGCACTGCTTTCCAGCCCCATCCACGGTCTGTAGGGTCTGGCCTAGGGGTGGGCAAATTTGTTGGCCTGAGGGCTGCATCCAGTTTCCAAAATTGTATGGAGGCTGGTTAAGGGAGGCTGTGCCTCTCCAAACAGCCAGGCATGGCCTTGCCTCTGATCTGACCTCCTCCTTCCCTGTTCCCTGACGGCCCCCCACCAGGACTCCTGTACCATCCACACACACCCACTCTCTGTCCCCTGACAGCCCCGGGACCCCCCACCACCCTGTTCAACCCCCCCTCTCCTTCGTGACTGCCCCACTGAGATCCTTGCCCCATCCAACCACCCCTTCTCCCTGTCCCCTGACTGCCTCCGGAACTCCTGCCCCTGACTGCCCCCTGCCACCCCATCTAACCCCCTCTCTCCTTCCTGACTACCCACCCCCCAGGACCCCTGCCCCCATTCAAACGCCTGTTGCCCCTACTACCCGCCCTCTGACTGCCCTCTGACTGCCCTGACCCCTATCCATACCCCTGCCCCCTGACCACCAACCTGAACTCCCCTGCCCTCTGTCCAACCTCTCCTGCTCCCTGCCCCCTTACCGCACTGCCTGGAGCACTGGTGGCTGGCAGCGCTACAGCCTCACTGCCCAGAGTAGCAGGACAGGCAGCTGCGCCGCCCAGCTGGAGCCAGCCATGCCACCGCGCAGAACATTGTACCGGGTCAGGCCACGGCTCGGCATCTGCATTGCCCCAGGAGCTCGCTCCACTGCCCAGAGCACTGTGCTGGAGGCAGGGCAAGCTGCGGCTGCAGGGGAGAGGGAGCAGCAGGGGAGGAGCCGGGGCCCAGTCTCCTGGGGCAGGAGCTCAGGGGCTGGGCAGGAGGGTCCTGTGGGCCGTAGTTTGCCCACCTCTGGTCTAGCCCAAACTCTGAACTCCAATAGAAACTTCCATCCCAAGGTCTTAAAGTGTTTTGCAACTTCTTAATGAATTAAGCCTTGTAACACCCCTGGAAGGTAGGGAAATACTATTATCTGTGTTTAACAGATGGGAAACTAAGACACAGCTAGGTTAAGTTCTTGCACAACATCATATTGAGAGCTTGTGACGGGGATAGGAATACTCCTAGCTTCCTGTGCTTACCCACCAACAGTCTTCCTCTCACTTGTAGGTACTGCATAAGCTTCCACTGTACCTACTTTAGTATTCTGTTGATTTCCTTTGACTGAGAGGAGTCACGCTACAGGGATTTCAGTTTCCACTCTTATTGAAGTCATCAACTTTGAAGGCTACCCAGCATTGTTGTATCTGGGATATTTTTTCATGTTAGGTTCCCAACGTCCTGGTTTAGCCTTTATATTGATACTGACTGACTGGTAATAGGCCTTCAGCAAAGCAGGATTATTTTGTCTAATAGAACTCTGCTAGTATCCATCAGAGTAAATGCTACAATGAGTGTTTGCTTTGCTTGATATGAGTGTCAGCTCCAGAAATGCCTGCTTGACATACTTTTGAGTTTCTGGTCATACCAGAAGCATATAAAACACTAAGTCTATTTTCTTTCCTATCAAGCAGTTCCCACACACTAGCCAAGTAGAACATTAAACCGCTGTTCTTGTAATATATAATTGGGATACTAAGACACGATAGATTTATACTCAAGTGCCAGGATTTCCGTTTACTTAAGAAAATAATATCCAGCAAAACTTAGTTAATAAGGAAGTAAATCAAAGCGTGAGGCAGAGGAGATAGGAAAGTATATTGTGCTTTAAGAGTCCTGCTCATTAATGTGAAATATCTGTGGTGTTGTGTCTGTAGTACTCTGTTATATTGGGTGTTTTTTTTTTAATAGTAAACCAATGTAATTTCTCTGATCAAACCTGTGTTGTTTTTTTTCTGCCAGTATTTCCCCTAGGTTTTGCCTGTAATGGCAGAATATGCCTTTTTAGCAGCTAATATGGATAGAAACTCTTTCCGCACTAATGTGTGTGTTTTGTTTTGTTTGTTTTTTTTTAAATGATACAGCTTTTGTGTGTAGACAAGCCCTGAATCATTTAGGTGCTTTTGAAAATCCAACCCAGCTCTTAGAAAGACATCCCACCTTGATTTAAAAACTCCAAGGGATGGAGAATCTGCCACACTTTTAACATATAATATTTTATATAAAATGGTGGTGTTAACCCCTCTCCCCCTCCCCACCCCCCAAAAAAAGTTTTGAAGCAAGAAATGCAGAGTTTAAGGCTGTTTTTTAAAGAAACCCAAGGGAGTTAAGTTGCTGAACTCCCATTGAAATTTAGTGGTCCTAACATCATTCAGCTCCTTGGAAAATTTCATCCTAAGTTTTGTTTTTGGTGTTTTTTTTTGCAAGCAGCCTTCAAAATTCGACCTTGTTTTCAACACCTACCCAAATCCTGTCCATTTTCTCCTAATTACTATACCTCATCTAAATTTCCAACAGAGATTACAAAATACATAACTTATATACTGCCCATACACACACAATCAGCACTTCCTATCAACTTCACATCAAACACCCTTCTAGTTCACTTGAACCAAACACCATAATGTTTGTGATTAAGAGAACAGAACCTCAGTGCCTTTCCCATTTACCATACCTCACTGATCTAGAGAGTCCTCTATACGCAAACTGGAAACATCATTGGAGATACCTCGTCCATTTTTCCTGTATGTCTCTAAGAAGGTCCTGCCTTTTATACATAGGCTTCAGATGCACTTTTATCCCAGTCACTACACAAATTAGCCACAGAAGCCAGAGTGCCACAGTGTCAGAGCACACAAATGTATTGTGCACTATATGTTCATTGCCGAATACAATGCAAACTCCGAATTATCTTGGTACTGAGTACAATTATGCCTAAGAGTCACAGTACAGGTTAGAAAAGGGGCCTGCACATAGGTATTACAGCCATCTGTGTTTTCCATTGCTACACAAGCCCATACAGCACCCATGAAAGCTTAATTTAACATTCATGTGTTCAGGAATATAAGTGAAAATTGAGCCTCTCCTTCCTGGCTTAAGATACGCACCTTACATATGTTGTGGGCCTTTGTGCTAGAAGTAGACAATACTGTAGTTCTGACCTGGGTTAGCTTACATTGTTCATGGCTCTTGTCTCATAAAGTTCTGTTCACTTTTCAGTATACTCAAATTCTTAGAATCTACCTACATACCACCTTCCTATATATCAGAGATGGAAAAAGTTGCCAAACAAGGAGACACCGTTCTGGTGTCTGGAATGAAAACAGGGAGTTCCAAATTAAAAGCAAGAATACAGGAATCTGTTTATAAGGTAAGAAATTCACATGGTTCATTTGTTTTTTTATTTTCATGGCAGACCTTCCCTGGAGCCACATTAATTTTCCCTCCCTTATTACTACATACCCCACTCCAACATCTCTTCCATTATCAGCTACTGTAGCATTGCCCCCTGTTACCAATGGGTAGATTGTGGCTTTTCCTGAGATGGTTGCCAATACTACTCCATTGATTTTTGCCTAACACTCGGGATGAATAGTGCAGTTATCCTGTTGAATGAGCTCCCCAGATGATGTGGGTCCCAAAGCTAGTTTCTAAACCTGACTCTGTGACATGATGGTGTAGATATCTTGTTCCTGTGTTGTTTAGTTTGTTTTACAAAGGAATGCACTCCAAATTCACAATTTCTTTTCCTTCTCTATGATCGCTAGCTCTTCAGGGCAGAGACCGCCTTTCACTGTGTTTATATGGCACCTCGTGCAGTGGGCTCTCACTTCTCTAATCACTGCTGTAAGATAAATACTTAATAACATGAACTTATTGTGGTGTTGTACAAGCCAGAAATAAGATTATGCAAGGCTCCTAGTTATAAAAACAGCTGTTTGCTTGTAAACTGCAAACTTCTACTGGAAGTTGAGAAGTGATTATGAAAAAAAAATGGCATCTTGGGATTCCAAGTTTATTGTCTTTGAATCAGAGCATAATGACACTTGGATATTTGCACAGTGCTTTGACATCATGCATTTTTAAATAAGTGCTGCTACTATTAATTTTTGTTTATTAATATCCTGGGACAACATCTGCCACATTCTGGCCTTCACTTAATGCTGTGCAGCATTGTGTAGCTCAACAAGGCCTTGATTCAGGAAGACACCTAAACACTTGTATCTTTAAGCATGCAAATTGTCAGTCTGATTCAAGTGGGGGACACACAGTTAGGTACCTCGCTGAATTGGAGTCTAGATCTACTACTGCTATCAAATAGAAACATTCCCACTGCTCGGTGATTATCAGCATTCATTGTGGAATGAGATTTTGCCCTCTGTCTCCCTGTCAACAAATATTAAGGATTTATCTGATGTATTTTTCTGTGTTGCGCATTGTGTTGAATTGAGACCACCCCCTTAGTTCCTTGCATCGTACCAATCCTCATTTTGTAATCAATTCTGCCTCATTAGATTTCAATCTCAGAAAGCAGTGAGATCAAATGCTAATAAACAAGTGTGTTTAACTATAGCATTGGCCTTTTTCCCAGCTGTCCTATCGATTTATTCTATTCGTTTCTTTGTAATCCACAGTAACTTGTTTTCATTTTAACCCTACCAATGAAATTGTCCTTTCTGTTAGTATAATCTACTTAACAGACATTTATTTTTTATTTTATTTTTTTAAGGGTTATTTCTTACAGGAATGTTTTGCATTTCATTAGTATTTTAAATTTTGTAATATTTAAGAAATAAATGTTGACTTAAAGTATTTTTAAAAAATCCATCCGTTATCTATATGCAATTACTTGATATGTTGCCAGTTTCTCTATTAAACAAAATATATTGGTTTACATTTTTCAGGTATTGGTTAAATAATCTACGTTCTCTGAAAATATTATTTAAAAGTACAAAAATAGTGCATTTTAAAGGCCTTATTTTAGTTTCAGTGATGCAATTGAAAACTCCACCAGAGAGGTCCTTTGGGGCCAGCTGCCTGTCCCAAGTCAGGATAAAGGAGGAGGGTTGGGCGTGGGGCTAGCAACTCCACCCTGTAAAAAATCAATCTGCTATAGAAACGCCAACAATAGAGACAACAGAGACTTTTACCCTGGAAAAAGAAGGGTCTTCAACTCGAAGATGCATGACGCTGGGTGGTGAAAGCAGTGAGGAAGCCACTAAGCTGATTACCCTTCTTGCAACCAGGAGGATTACCATAGGCACATGGAACGTGAGGACCATGTACGAGTCAGGAAAGACGGCGCAGGTTGCAGCAGAGATGAGGAGCAACAACCTGACCCTATTAGGCATTAGCGAAACAAGATGGACGCAAGCTGGACAGAGACGACTGTTGACAGGAGAGCTGTTGCTGTATTCAGGACATGAAGAGAGGGACGCACCCCACACACAGGGAGTAGGCTTCATGTTGTCCAAGCAGGCACAGAGAGCACTGATTGGTTGGGAGGCACATGGTCCCAGGATCATCACAGCATCCTTCAGAACTAAAATGAAGAGGATTAAGATGAATGTTGTTCAGTGCTACGCTCCAACTAATGACAGCGAAGAGGAGGACAAAGATTATTTTTACAACAGACTCCAGAAAATATTAGAGATTCTCCCAGACAAAGACATCATCATCCTTATGGGAGACTTTAATGCCAAAATTGGACCTGACAACACAGGATACGAACAAGTCATGGGGACCCACGCTCTGGGAGAGATGAGTGAGAATGGAGAGAGATTTGTGGATCTGTGTGCACTTAACAACCTGGTCATAGGAGGTAGCATCTTTCCTCACAAGCGGATCCACAAGAGTACCTGGGTATCACCAGCAGGCACGACAGAAAATCAGATCGACCATGTCTGCATTAGCAAGAAGTTCAGAAGATCCTTGCAGGACGTTAGAGTTAGAAGAGGAGCAGACGCGGCGTCCGACCATCACTTAGTGGTGGCTAGATTGAAGCTGAAGCTGAAGCAGAGCTGGATAGATACGTCAGACAGAAGAGTGAAGTACAACGTCAGCCTTCTGAAGGACCGTAAGACCAAGGAAGATTTTGGACTGATGCTGAAGAATAAGTTTTCAGTATTACAGGATCGGTCTGAGGAAGAGGAAGACAGTGTACTAAACAGATGGCAGAAAGTGAGAGACACACTTAGGTTAGTATGCCAGGAAGTGCTTGGAATTAAGAAACACCAGCAGAAAGAGTGGATCACAGCAGAGACCTTGACCAAGATAGAAGACAGAAAGAAGAAGAAGGCAGCAGTCAACAACAGCAGGACTAGAGCTGCAAAGGCCAAAGCTCAAAAAGAGTATGCTGAAGCCCACAGAGCAGTGAAGAGGAATATTAGGAAGGACAAGAGAGAGTATGTGGATGAACTGGCAGCAGAAGCGGAGCAGGCAGCATACAGCGGTAACATGAAACAGCTGTATGATACTACCAAGCGACTGTCTGGAAAGTTCAGCAAGCCAGAACGTCCCGTTAAAGACAAGCAGGGAAAGTCTATAACAGGAATAGAACAACAGATGAACAGATGGGCGGAGCACTTTGAGGAACTCCTGAACAGACCAGCACCACCAAATCCACCAGACATTAACCCAGCCAACGAGGACCTCCCAATTAATTGCGATAAACCAACCAGAGATGAGATCAGAAAAGCCATCACCATGATGAAGAACAGGAAGGCGGCTGGACCTGATGACATCCCAGCAGAGGCCCTGAAAGCAGACCTGGATGCTTCAGTGGAAATGCTGTACCCCCTCTTTGAGAAGATATGGGAAGAAGAAGTGATTCCGGCAGACTGGAAAGAGGGATATCTCATCAAAATCCCCAAGAAAGGAGACCTTAGCAACTGTGCCAATTATAGAGGAATCACACTCCTGTCGGTGCCAGGGAAGGTCTTCAACCGAGTTCTCTTAGAGAGAATGAAGGATGCCGTCGATCCACAGCTACGAGATGAACAGGCAGGTTTCCGGCAGAACAGATCATGCACGGACCAGATAGCAACGCTTCGCATCATAGTCGAGCAGTCTGTGGAGTGGAACTCCTCGTTGTACATCAACTTTGTTGACTATGAGAAAGCGTTCGATAGCGTGGATCGAGAGACCCTCTGGAAGCTCCTTCGGCACTACGGCATTCCAGCAAAGGTGGTCAACCTGATCAAGAACTCATATGATGGTATACACTGTAGAGTGATCCATGGAGGGCAGCTCACTAACAGCTTCCAGGTGCGAACTGGAGTCAGACAAGGATGCTTGTTGTCACCACTTCTCTTTCTCCTCGTCATCGATTGGATTATGAAGACATCCACTTACGAGCGTAGGAATGGAATCCAGTGGACGTTGTGGACCCAGCTTGATGACCTGGACTTTGCTGACGATCTTGCACTCCTTTCGCACAGTAAAGAGCAGATGCAAGAGAAGACCAACACTGTGGCAGCCACGTCATCACAGGTTGGCCTCAACATTCACAAGGACAAGACCAAGATCCTTAGGATTAATTCCATCAGCAACGACCCAGTCACACTGAATGGAAGCCCCTTGGAAGAAGTGCAGTCCTTCACCTACCTAGGTAGCATCATCGACCAGCAGGGTGGCACAGACGCAGACATCAAAGTAAGGATTGGTAAGGCAAGAGCAGCCTTCTTACAGCTCAAGAACATCTGGAGCTCCAGAGAGCTGTCTTTGGCAATAAAAATTCGACTGTTCAACTCCAATGTGAAATCAGTCCTACTGTATGGAGCTGAAACCTGGAGGACAACCAAAACAACCACCAGGAAGATCCAGACCTTCATTAATAGCTGCCTCAGAAGGATTCTCCAGATCCGCTGGCCAGACACCATCAGTAACATCCACCTCTTGGAGAGGACCCGTCAACTCCCAGCAGAGGAAGAAATCAGAAGGAGAAGGTGGGGTTGGATAGGACATACACTACGCAAGCAGCCAACTAACATCACCAGACAGGCACTGCGGTGGAACCCCCAAGGCAAGCGGAAAAGAGGCCGTCCAAGAAACACCTGGCGACGCGACCTTCAGGCTGATAGCAAAAAAATGGGCTATACCTGGAACCAGCTAGAGCGAATGGCCCAGGATAGAGGACTCTGGAGATCTGTGGTTGGCGGCCCATACCCCGATTGGGGTGACGGGCATGAGTGAGTGAGAGAGATGCAATTGAAAAGTAATTCTGCTCTACTCCTTGCAATTACTCCAGATTCACATTATTACTGATGAGATCAGAGTATGGCCCGGTATTAGTAATGTTTATTTTTGCTGTGGTTCTTAGCCAGTTGTAGTTGTGTTTGGTTTTTGTCTTTGTATTTATTTTTTTCTGCATTGGTTCTGACATCATTCTGTGAATTTTGATTGAAATAATAGTATCCTGCTCAGAACTTTATATGACTTGCATTATTACTATTGTCCTTAAATCTTTCACTGCTGCCAGACCACGTGTTTTCAGTGCAACATCCCTCAAGCAAATGGAATAGAACAGAATTTGGTTTTGTGTAGTGTATTGCATATTCCTAATTTTATAAACAAAGGAGTTACACACAAATACCATAGCAATTTTAGAAGACATTTCAAACAAAGGTATGTTGGACCACCCTGACAAAAATGCATTTCCAGATCTCAGATTATCCATTGTGTGCTTGCCTCCAGAAATTGTATTCTCCACAAGATTAAATTGAGCAGATGCTCTCCACCCCATCCTTCTGTAGCATTGCTGAACAGTGTATAATTTGGAATTGCTTCCTTGTTTGAGCTGCTGCAGGGATAAGCTTTTTGCATCTGCAGCTATTGCAGAGTGTCAACAAATTCTAAAGGGCCACAGAATTTGTGGGCTGTGCTATGATGCAAAACATAATTTATGGCTGAATTCTTGCATTGAAATCCTGACTCCACTGAAGTCAGTGGCAAAACTCCTATTGACTTCTATGGGCCCAAGATATCACCCAGATTTTTGGTGTTTGTCCCACTATCCAGGACAGTAAACCTGAAAGTTGGAAGAAGTACAGACCACTAAGTTTTGTAGCTTCAGTATATTCACTGCTGTGTGACCACTTTCATTTTTTATAAACACTTTTTGGCATGTCTTTGGAATATAATGGCAAATATAAATGGCTTGCATAAAAAGGAAAGGCTATAGGAGAGATCCATCTATACATCAGTAAATTAAATTCCCTGTTAATAAAAAAAAAAATCCAAGAATGTCCTGTTACCCTGCACCTTCTTATTTTTTTCCTATTAAGAATAAACCAAAATATGAACAAACTTTCAATGCACCAAGCCTCCTAAGTTGTTCTACCTGGATATGCAAAAGACCATAAGGAGAGAACATCTAATCATAAGGGGAAGCATGATTTAGTGACTGAAAGCACACATGATTCATGAACTCTTCACTATATATATATTTTCCTGGCTACAGCAGTGTGGACTAATTACTTATACACTCTATGCCTCAGTTTCTCTATGTGTGAAATGTTGTTAGTATTCTGTTGTTGAGTTGTGAAGTTTATTAATGTCAGTAAAGAACTTTAAGGTTCTTGATTGAAAAATGCTATACATTTTAAATTATTATTTGATAATTGAGATTTTTATGCACTTCCAGGTGTAACCACTATTTAGTAGACTTTTCTACTCAGAGTCAGTTCTTAGAGTGCTTAAAACCATGCCATGGCCAGTTGGATTGAGCTGGAGGTCAGGGCTGGTGTGATTAACCTGGAAACTTTTCTGCTGGTAGTACTGTCTATGCCAATGCACTCTGCAGCACTGTTGGCGCCAATTTGTGCAAGGCATAGCTGGCAAATTACAGAGCAAGTTAATTTGTGGCAAGCCAGGGTGAATCTATAGCACACCAGCTCTCTGTGAGTCAAGTTCCATGTGGACAACGCTGCGGCGCAGTGAAAGTTAATGTAGCACGTTAAAGTCAAGCCACGCTCCAGGACTTTCAGTGCACTGTAGCAGTGTCCACACAGAATATTACTGCATCGCAAGATGATGTGCTATAGAGTCACACCCTGGCTTGCTGCAGAGTAACTCATCTTGTAGCCTCTCACATGGCAATACATGTTACTTTACCAGTAAATTAAAACTGGCCTCTTTCAAGCTTCCTTGAGTATTTAACAGCAATTTCCTCCCCAAAGCCTCACTTTTCTCTTCACCTCTCCACCCTCAAGAAATGTAATTAGAACTGCAGGCTTTAAGAATATGTAACATTTTTAATCTAGGCCATAGATTGGAATATATGTGGGGGGGATTTTAAACATGTGATGAGGTTAAAATTTTTTCCCAGTGCTTAAAAAATGGAGAATCCAGTCTATCTGGTAAATATATAAATGCCAGTTCTTCATAAAAGTATTTTGCATTTGATACACCCAGATGTCTCCTCTGAAGCATTTCAAAACTTTCAAAACTGTCATGCAGTTAAATAAGTTAAATGTTTGCTGCACTGTAGTGTAAAAAGAAAAACTTGTAGCAAATACCTACTAAGCTTGTCCTATTCTGGGAAGTCATATTAAAAAAAAAATCTGTAACAGTTTGGTATGATGCATGGTACGGTACAGACTTTTGGAGTGCTGCTACATTTAATCTGCTTGGACCCTTATAAAAATGCTCCCTGCACAGCACAAACAGATACAAATGTTTAGGATACACTTACCTTTTTTCCATGTTGCAGAAGAGCAGAAGACGTGTACATTCTTTCACTGAAATCCAGTCTTTTTCTGTCTAGTCATGTGATATTCTTAGCCATCAATATTTATTAAATGGTACACTTCAAACAAACCAAAAGCCCTAGAAGTGTGCCAACATTAAGGTTTTTCAAGTTACAAAATGTCGAGAGCGATTGTGGAAGGCTTTATGAAAACACTGGTTGATCTTAAATAAGAGGTGTACAAGTACTATTGTAATGATTAGAGAGGAATGATTGTGACCGAAATATTTTGATTACCTTGTCTCTAACACCCTGGCCAGTTTTATTTATTTATTTATTTATTTTACTTATCTTCTTTCATGGTCAAATATTCCTCATCTCTGTGTATCTGAGACCTCATCTTTGTATTCATCACTTGACATTTTCCGCATTAATCATTCAGTTAACTGTTGATTGGTTTGACCCTACTCAGACATCTTCAGATGTCTCATTTTGCTTATCTCCTTTAGCATGCATTGCTGATGGTGCAAGTGAAGCTGTGCTTCTGTGCACCACTATGTGCTTTGAGTTCTATTGCCATTAGAAAAGTGGTGGTATTAAACTGTTCTTCAGGACAAAAATAACTTTAATACATATTTTTTATTTGTGGATTATGAAGCTTTTTTTAAATGAGTATGTTTGTTACTTTAAAATGTGGCTTTTGTTTTTTCTTTTAACCAATAGAATGTACATCCAGCAGAAGTCAGGTTGCTTATTTTGGAAAACATTCTTCTAAATCCAGCTTATGATATCTACATGCTGGTAGGAACATCACTTCAATATAAAGTTCAGAAAATAAGACAAGGCAAGATTACAGGTTTGTCTTCCTCCATTTTTCTTAATATTCCACATTCCGTGTGAATTTTTCACCTATGAGTAGAAAATTAAAATATTGTATGTTCTGATAAGGAAATGGTCTTAAATTCACCTTAGATTGTTAAACTTTCGTAATCAGAATTATGATGAAATTTCCTCTATCTTCCCCCCCTTTTTTCTCATCATGCAAACACTTATGCATATGCTTATCTTCTGTGTAGGAGTAGTCCTATTAAGGATTAGTCATGTGCATAAATTTGAGCATATGCATAACAGTTTGCAAGTTTGGGATCCAGGTCTGTATTATTCAGACACGTTCATCTGTTTTTCGTATTGGGGAAACATTTGAATTTTTAGTGCATTTGTTTTCCACAGAAAAGCCTCATTCACTTTGTGAAATGCCTGATTTAGATGTTACTCCATTTTCTTGGCAAATTAGTGTGAAAATTGGAGAAGAGTTGAACTAGCTGCATACCAGTTTCAGAGAATGAGAGATTTGTTTATAAGATAAAGGTATAAGTACAAGAAACTTGCAATATTGTTGATGGGAGTTATTTTAAGAAATCAGATATGAAATAATATATTCACTTAGACCTACTTCAGCTCTCTAGCTGGCAGTATGGGATGCAGCGGCATGGATTTCAGTTGCTCTTGTAAAAAATTCACTTTGCCAAGACCAGAAATTGGTTTGATTTCATTCTCCTTTAAGCAGGAAGGCAATTTTAGTTGGAGTCTTCAGCAATGGGAAAAAATTGTTTTATTCATCTAGCTTAGATTATGCTTCATGCCTGGGTGTAGAAAATGCATTGTCTACAAAACTATTTAAAGCACCAATTTAACATGTGCTAGGCATCAAATAAAAAGTTAATCAGTAGTAATTAACAGGGTCCAAACAGTGACACGTCAGCTTGTGTTGTTTTATGTGTCTTCTTGTTTCATATACAGAATTAATGATGCCTTCAGATCACTATGAACTGCAGCTTCAGAACAACATCCTTGGTCCTGAGGGAGACCCAGCTCGGCCTGTTGCCAAGCTGGATCAGGCAACATCAACAGTAACTGCATTGCAGCAGGGACAAATTAACCTAGTGCTGGGGCACAAAAATATCCTTTCTATGGGGTGCTCAGTGCCTGATGTCAAGAGTCATATTTTCCACTCTCTGCCACCCACCAGGATAAAACTATCCATGCTTTGCCCAGTGGTCTGAAAATCAGCACTAGCTGACAGAGGTGTAGAAAGCAACATTGCTGTGAGTTTAGTCACACCACTATCTCCAGATACGTTGACATGCTCCTAGAAATTAGGGCTTTAGGGCTGGAAAAGATCCATTAAATTATCTTGCCTGTTACCTTAGTGGGAGGGAGAAGGAGGGTCAGTGTGTGTGTGTGTGTGTGTGTGTTTCATAGAATCATAGACTTTAAGGTCAGAAGGGACCATTATGATCATCTAGTCTGACCTCTTGCACAATGCAGGCCACAGGATCTCACCCACCCACTCCTGTAACAAACCCTTAACTTATATCTGAGACACTGAAGTCCTCAAATCATGATTTAAAGACTTCAAGGGGCAGAGAATCCTCCAGCAAGTGACCCGTGCTCCACGCTGCAGAGGAAGGCGAAAACCCCCCAGGGCCTCTGCCAATCTGCCCTGGGGGAAAATTCCTTCCTGACCCCAAATATGGCGATCAACTAAACTCTGAGCATGTGGGCTAGACTCACCAACCAGACACCCAGGGCATATTTACCATTAATAGTCAAAGATAAATTAATTGCCAAAATTAGGCTATCCCATCATACAATCCACTTCATAAACATATCAAGCTTAGTCTTGAAGCCAGATACGTCTTTTGCCTCCACTATCCTTGGCAGACTGTTTCAGAACTTCTAATGGTTAGAAACCTTCGTCTAATTTCAAGTCTAAACTTCCTGATGGCCAGTTTATATCCATTTGTTCTTATGTCTACATTGGTACTGAGCTTAAATAATTCCTCTCCCTCCCTGGAATTTATTCCTCTGATGTATTTATAGAGGACAATCATATCTCTCATATAGCTCCAACACCTGGGCTCCCCCTAAGGCTCACGAAGATGGGGCCTGGGGACAATCCTGAGGCCTTCCTCATCACATTGAGTGGGTGGCTGCCGTTGCACACTGGCCAGCAGGACACTGGGCTACCCTGCTAGCCCCTTATTTAATGGGGCCAGCCCAGAAATGCTCACTCTCTTAAGGGAGCTAGCATTTTTTTGTCCTTTTTAGGAACATGGAGTCAGTTTTAAATAGCCATGAAAGCAGTCCTAGCCCAAAGCTAGTTTTAATGTTCTTCTTTCAAAGCCTTTTAGTTCCTTGACTGAGATTGCAGGTATTCGCATGCAAGGTGCTTCCAGATTACCAAACAGCACTATCTATGTTGTGGATCCTGGATATTTAGGTTAGTATTTGCTGTAATTCTTCAGAGTGTTTATTTCTTTAACAAATTCTCAAACTATATACCTGTATCAATGCCTCTCTGCAGTATTGGTGCATATGGTATCTGAGGGTACATCTATACTACAGGATTATTCTGATTTTACATAAAGCGGTTTTGTAAAACAGATTGTATAAAGTCGAGTGCACGCGGCCACACAAAGCACAATAATTCGGTGGTGTGCGTCCAGGTACCGAGGCTAGCGTAGATTTACTGGAGCGTTGCACTGTGGGTAGCTATCCCGTTGCTGTCCCATAGTTCCCGCAGTCTCCCCTACCCGTTGGAATTCTAGGTTGAGATGCTAATGCATGATTGTGCAAAAACAGTGTCGCGGGTGATTCTGGGTAAATGTCATCACTCATTCCTTCCTCTGTGAAAGCAATGGCAGACAATCATTTCGCGCCCTTTTTCCTTGGATTGCCCTGGCAGACGCCATAGTATGGCAACCATGGAGCCCATTTTGCGTTTTGTCACTGTCACCGTATGTGTACTGGATGCCGCTGACAGAGGCGATACTGCAGCTCTACACAGCAGCATTCATTTGTCTTTGCAAGATAGCAGAGACGGTTACCAGTCGTTCTGTACCGTCTGCTGTGCCATTCGTACATTGGTAATGAGATGACGGTTATCAGTCGTTCTGTACTGTTCTACTGCTGTCGATGGGTGTCCTGGCTGACCTTCGCTGAGTCGCCGGGGCGCCAATAGACAAAAACCCTTATCGCTTTGTCTAAAATAGTAGTCAGTCCTGCCTAGAATATGGGGCAAGTATACTAGAGCACCAGTGTACCAGAAGGACCGGCCACTCCATGTCAGGTTCCACAAAATGTGATGCTCATGCCATTCTTGGGGGGTGCCCCTGCAGGCAACCCACCTGTTGTCTTCCCTCCAGCCCCACACTTCCTGGGCGTACCGTTGAAGGTGTCCCCCCATTTTGTGTGTACAGTAATAAAGAATGCGGAATAAGAAACACTGACTTTTAGTGAGATAAAATGAGGGGAGGCAGCCTCCAGCTGCTATATCGTCCAGGCAGGACATTAAACGGAGGGGGACGCAGAGGAGCCTAGCATCCCACTCGCTATGGTAGTCTCCGGCAGTACAGAATCTTTTTTCTTTCGACCATGAAGGGGGCGGGCTGATGGAACTCAGCCCCAGTTGCTATGATGAGGATGGTTCTACACCATTCTGTACCATCTGCTGGAATAACTGGGAGTCATTCCTATTTTTACCCAGGTGCCCGGTCTGACCTCACCTGAGGCAGCCAGGAGCACTCACGGATGATGACAAGACGGCTAACCCAGTCCTTTCTGCTTACCGCTGCACCGGCGAAGAGGAGGGAGAGGAATGCTGCTGTTCAGCGCTGCAGCACCTGTCTACCAGCAGCATGCAGTAGACATAGGGTGACCTGAAAAAAGTCAAGGAACAATTTTTTTCCTTTCTCTTTCACGGGGGAGAGGGAGGGGTAAATGATGAGATTATACCCTGAACCACCCCGGACATGTGTTTGACCCTACAGGCATTGGGAGCTCAGCCAAGAATGGCAATAATTTTCGGGGACTGTGGATAGCTGGATCCTCAGTTCCCCCTCCTTTCTCACTGAGCGTCGCGTTTGATTCTTCGACTTTCCGTTACGATTGTGCACACAGCACATGTGTGACCTCTGTATCATAAGCCTGGAGATTTTTTTTCAAAAGCTTTGCATTCATCTTCTGTAACGAGCTATGATGGAACAGATTTTCTCCCTAACTGCGATCAGATCCAGTATCTCCCGTACGGTCCATGCTAGAGCAATTTTGGATTTGGGACTGCATCGCCACCGTGCTGATAGACTCCACGCTGGGCAAACAGGAAATGAAGTTCAAAGTTTGTGGGGCTTTTCCTGTCTACCTGGCCATGCATCCGAGTTCAGATGCTTTCCAGAGCGGTCACAGTGGTGCACGTGTGAAGATTACCGCCAGAGGCCAATACCGTCAATTTGCGGCCACACACCCTAATCCGACCTGGCAACTACTGACTTTAGTGCTACTCCTCTCGTCGGGGAGGAGTACAGAAACTGGTTTTAAGAGCCCTTTATATCGATATAAAGGGCCTCATTGTGTGGATGGGTGCAGGGTTAAATCAGTTTAACGCTACTAAAATCGGTTTAAATGCGTAGTGTAGACCAGGCCCAAATCCCTGTACCTGCTCACGTATATAAATTATAGTGTAGCAGAAATGTCTTTTTAATAAGAAAATGTTTCATATTAAGCAATTTTGTTTCCCCACCATTAGTCTTTAGCAATTAAAGCACATCTTTAAATTTTATGAACCAAAATGTTTGTGAATATATGATACATAATAATTCATCACATAGCTGGCCTTCTGGTCTATGCTGTTACATGTTTTCTGTTTTACAGGATTCACAATTCATCCTGGTGACAGATGGGTCCTAGAAACCGGCAGACTTTATGAAATTACAATAGAAGCATATGACAAATCAAGTAATAAGGTGTATTTATCTGATGTAAGTGCAGTGTTGGTGTATGTTTCTATTCTGTGTTACTAGACGTTATGTGTCTAGCAAATCTGTAAAAATTTTTGTGCAATTAGCTAAGCAGCCCTTTACTTACACAGACTTGGAAAATTGTAAATTTTTTGTTGTAAAAAACGGATGCTGGGTAGCTCTGTTGGAACACATCTTAGCACATGTGACAGAAAAATTGAGAGAATGTTGGCGGGCGTGCTGCATCTCTGCAAGTTTTATGATAGAAAGAAACTTCCAAAACAGTGCAGCCAGTAAGGATGAGCACCAAGTGTAGTTAGCAGACATTTTCAAGGTATTAAATCTTTTTTGAACCTCTTGTGAAAGGTGTTTCTTCTCTAGTTTTATGGAGTACGTTTACGTGATTACACAGATGTAGCCGCCAGTGTAGACACACCATATATTGACAGGAGGAGTTTTTCTTCCAGGGTAGGAGGAACACCACCACAAATACAGAGGATTCTGTCCACATAGCTGTGTATGCACTGGGGAGGGGGTGGTTGTTGGCATAGTTTTGTTCAGGATGTGGTGTTTTCACACCCCATACCACATAGCTACACTGGTGTAAGTTTTAACCTAAATTATAAAGAAATTTGTTGTTAGGGAAATAATTCATATATTTCCTTGTATATTAAGGATGAGAAAATAGAGAAATTGTAAATTGGAGGTTGTAAAATCTGTTTAGTGGTAGAAGTAGTGATGTGGGTCCTGCAACATTAGAGGTTGTTTTTGATGGAAATAAATTCTCTTAAATTATGATGATAGAAGTGTTTTTGGATGCTAGTACTCTGTCCCACAGGAAACCAATAAGATGATCTTGATGCACTGGATGATGTCTTTCTTAAAGGCCGGGGGGGGAGCCCTCTTATATGCCTGAATTTCAGATAAGCTTGTTAGAACTATATATAGTTATACAATGTAATTTGTATAACATTTGTTTACATTATTTATATGTCAACATTTTCAAACTTGAGTATCTCAGGTTAGGCATCTGAATCCATATTAATTCACCTACATGAGTGATCTATTTTGGAAGCTGTCTGCTCAGCACATCTGAAAACCTTATTTAGCTTTCTAATCTCAAGCACCTAAACTTGGAAATTTTAGTTTAATCTTATTGATTCGTCTGAGAGCAAGGTTGGATATTAGAGGATTTGTTTGTTTGTAAGTTGACCATATTATGTGTAGTGTGACTTTTTTTCTGGTTGGATTTTCTGATTATTCTTTTTTTAACAAAATAATATTTTTTGCTGTCCTGGAATGTGTTCCTCAATGTTGTTAATCCCTGGCAGTACATAAGCAATATATTTTAATTTCAGAATATCAGAATTAATACAGAATTGTCTGAAGAATATTTTGAGATTCTGAAATCCTCTCTGAATGGATCATATCACTATGTGAAAGCAATAAAGAAGGGTCAAACTATTATCGATGCTGCTTTAACATCTGTAGTAGATCAGGTATGTCTTACTAAAAAATGTTCTTGTTTGCTCATATGCTTACAAAAATTATCAAGTATACCCACATCAGAATCTTTTTACTGGTACATTCCTCTGAAAGCAAAAATAGGAATTAAATGACTAAGCCACACAAAAATAAGAACATATATAAATGGATGAGGGGGCAGAGCCTGAATTTCTTACTTGAGCAAAATGCTCAACAGTTGTTTTTGTTCTGTGTTTGTACAGTGCCTAACACAATGGGGTTCTGCTCTGTAGGTGGGACTCCTGAATGCTACAAAAATAGAAAGAATGAATAATAGATGTTTTGCCTGAGTAAGGGTTGCAAGATTGATTCCTAGCGATGTACCATTTACCTCTTGTTTAGAGTGATTGAAATGCACTGCTTTGAATTTCTTTCCTGGTAACTACCCAGAATGCATGGGCATGTCTTGTAGCAGGATGCTGACTAAGGGCCCAGTCACATACTCTGAGTAAATGTCAAGGCTTACTACTGTGTGTAGGGAAATTCTGACTCACTGTGCCATGTCCTGGCCCTGCTTTGCATTACATTAAATGTTGGGACACTTTTTCTGTCATTTGGTAAGTGATCATTAAAAGCTAGAAAGAAGACCTGCCAAATGTACCAGCCTACAAGCCTCTTAAAATGAATATTGATTAAACTTTTCTGCTACTTGGCCAGTCGTCGTGGCTGCCAAGTATGCAGCCATCAGGGCACTTCAGTTTGGAAGGGTTCCTCCCCATTCAGCGATTTGGTTTTATGTCTGAAACTTGACGGGGTTCAAGTACTGAGACACATTTGTTCTCAAATCTCTTCCTAGCTGCTCCTTGAAAGTGATGAACCAATTCTACCCTCTGCTTCAGATAGTCGGCCTCTCTCTGTCAGCTTCTCTGAAAAGGCCTCCCCAAGGTCTGTGAGACTTGCAGTGCTTTCAGAACCCCAGCAGGAGTAACAGCAGGGGGAATTACATCTTCATTGGGAATCATAGTCATGGAAGGCTCTTGGTGGCAACTTAACAGCCATTTTCAGAGTATGGTATTGAGAATCCCTTCCTTGGGCATAGATGCATTATTCTCCACCAGCAATCTGCCCCTTTCCCACTGAACAGATTGTAGTAGGTAGGGGCTGAGCAGGGTGTGAAGAAGGGTTATGAAGCACAAGGAGTGGAGAAGGGATAAGTGGGCTCCTTGTTACTTAATTTGCCAGTAAATTGCTATGTTCATCTATGGCTCCAGAGTAATTACAGTGGTAATATTTATCTAAGGCTGTGGCTACATTAGAAATTTCAAAGCACTGCCCCGGCAGCGCTTTGAAGTGTGAGTGTAGTCAGAGCCGCAGTGCTGGGAGAGAGCTCTCTCAGCGCTGCTTGTAAACCACATCCCTTATGGGTGTAGCGTACAGCGCTGGGAGCCCTGATTACACTGACACTTTACAGCGCTGCATCTTGCAGCGCTCAGGGGGGTGTTTTTTCACACCCCTGAGCGCGAAAGTTGCAGCGCTGTAAAGTGCCAATGTAGCCAAGCCCTAATGTAGAGTAGGCATTGTTCCAATGAGTTGCTAATTTGCTCACAGGAAGTGCAGAGCTAATAGTAAAAAAAAAAAAAAAAAAAAAGGTGCTACATATATCCTGTGTGTGTGTGTGTGTGTGTGTGTGTTTCCTCAGTAACCTATATATTTATAAATACAGAATTTTCTTTTAACAAGTGCTATGAATGTCATTTATAATTGTACATGCTGTTTCTTATTATAGGATGGAGGTGTTCATACATTGCCTGTACCTGTACGAAACCAGCAAGAAGTTGAAATTTATGTTCCCATTATCCTTTCACCGAGCATTTTGACATTTCCATGGCAGCCAAAGGCAGGAGCCTATCAGTACACAATAAAGGTATGCTAAGGAACTCATCTAAATGCAGGAAGTGTCACTCTGGCAGATTCAGTGAGGCCAGTAGTTGTTTGTGGAATCTGCTGCTACATATTAACTCTGGATGCTGCAGACATGTTCACATTAAAAGTGTGTTTGGTGGAATTTCACTGGAGTTCAATTGCACTGACTGGTAACTGCTTTAAAAAGAGTTGCACCTCTGTTATTTTTGTCTCTGTTGTCAGTACCTTTTAAAGTAAAGCATAACCACAAAAAAGCCAAACTTAATGATAATTGAGTGTGACAGATTTCAGGCAATGAGAGAGGCGCTTAATTTATTGCAAATAGGTTCCCTGAATTAGTTGGCATAGTGACTGCCAAGAAGCCATCTTAAGATGAGTGAGCAGCTCCCTAGAGCATTGATGTTGGCATCCTTTGTTCCTTGCCTGTCTCCCTAGCTGTACCAATAGCATGGTTATTGGAAGGCAAAGGCCACAGCTATCTTTATAGTAGATTCAACAACAGTGGTTTTTTTTAATTCTACTCTTTCTTGTGCTCCTCCTGTCCTTCTCATGCTGCCATGCTTGCCAAGGCACTCTGTTAAACCAAACCATCTTTTGAATATGCTCCACTGGAACCTTTTTGTATAATGCTTACAAAATCAAAATTTGAACCCTTGAGGTGGTCGCTAAATGAAGATTTCCCAGCACATTTGGCCTCAAAAATATTGCATGTGCAGTTCCTGTCTGTCCACTTGGCATATGTGTGCGCTGAGATATGAGTCTTTTCTCTCACCAAACTGTCCAGGAAAAGATACGAAGCAGCCTACATATGGTAAAACCAGAGATTTGAATGGCTTATTTTTGCACTTTATACAGGACCAAATTCTGCTCTTCCACAGTGTTGTAAATCTGAAATGACACCATTGACTTCATTGGCTTCAACTGGATTTTCACCTGTGAGAGGCCAGAATTCAACTCATACTCAGTTATCGTATACATAAGCATGTAAAAATACCCAGCACTATTGCACATTTCAGTTACATTGCTGTATCTCAAGTTGATTGTCTTTGATGGAGAGTTGAGCATTTAGCACATACTCTTTCAAAATATTCCTTTGTTTCTTCTTTTAGTCTGTTTTTTGTGCCATGGTGGTGGTTAGCACTGTATAAAATGTCCAACTGGTTACATTGATTTTCATAAAAAATAAATCTTTAGATGGTCTGCTTTTGTTTCCTTAAATTGTAAAGTGGGTCTTCTGAAAAATTTTACCTAATCTACATTTACAGCAGCACTGTATTAATTTAGATGGATTAAAGGGGCCCAGAGTCACAGGGATTACAATGACCCTAACTGTCCAACAGTAAACAAGGTTTGGGGTTTGATGTACAGAGACCTCAGCCTGCTTGGTACCATGGTAAACATGCCATGACAAATCATTGTTAACAATTTATTGAAAATACAGAAAAGGAGGAGGGGGGAAGGTTTTGAAATGTGAAGTATTTGAAATGTAAAATATTGAAAACGGCTTTCATTGTAAGCATACCCCATGTTCCCTTTCCCTTTAGCTGGAGAAAGTTGTCGTCGTCGTCTTCTTTTTCCTTTATGCAGCTATTCCTGGAGAGAGTCACGGTGGTAGCATGGAGAGTAGGGAGCACTAGACCTCTTTTTCCTCCACAATAGGTTCCAGCTCCTCCTGGGGGGATTCTACAGCATTCCCAGGCCACTCGGGAGATATAATCCCTCCAGCGTGTCCTGGGTTGACCTCAGGGCCTCTGCCCAGTGGGACGTGCCTAGAAGATTTCCAATGGAAGCCCCTGAGGAGGCATCCTTATTACGTGCTCGAACCACCTCAGCTGGCTCCACTTGTTCCAGAGGAGTAGCAGCTCTATTCCAAGGCCCTCCTGTATAGCCGATCTCCTCACCCTATCTCAAAGAGTAAGCCCAGCTGCTGTGCGGAGAAATCTCATTTCCACCACTTGTATCCGCGATCTCGTCCTTTTGGCCATTATTCAAAGTTCACGACCATAGATGAGGATGAGGACGTAGATTGACCTGTAAACAGAGAGCTTGAATGAGAACTCAGCTCCCACTTCACCATCACGGATAGGTACAGCGCACGCATTGCTGCCGCACCAATCCACTGGTTGATCTCACATTCCCGTTTGTCATCACTCATGAACAAGACCTCTAGATACTTGAACTTATCCACTAGGGGAAGCTGCTCCCCCCTCATCTGGAGAGAGCAGTTCACTTTCTTCCGGGAGAGGATCATGATCTCTGATTTGAAGGTGCTGATTCTCATCCCAACCGTTTCATACTCAGCAGCGAAATGTTCGAGTGAGCATCTGAGATCAAAGTCTGAAGAAACAAGGACATTAGCTGCAAACAGCAGAGATGCCACCTCTGAGTCCCTCTGCCAGATGCACTCCACAGCGTGGCTGCGCCTTGATATCCTGTCCATGAAAATCATGAACAGCAGTGCAGTCAAGATGCATTCTTGGTGGAGTCCAATGCCCACCTTGCATGAACTCGACTTGATGCCAAAAATGTGAGCGCAGCTCTCCCTCCGAGAATAGAGGGACCAGATAACACGCAAAAGCAGCACTGACACCTCATACTCCGACAGCACTTCCCACAAGACATCTCGTGGAACGTGGTCATATTTTTTCTCCAGGTCTACAAAACAAAGATAAACTGGATTAGCAAATTCCCACGACCCCTCAGGTATCTGCGAGAGAGCAAAGAGCTTGTCCATTTTTCCACAGCCAGGATGGAATCCATATTGTTCTTCCTGAATCTGAGATTCAACTAATGAGTGTAATCTCCTCTCCAGCACCCTGGCATAAGCTTTGCCAGGGAGGCTGAGGAGTGTGAGCCCCCTATAGTTGTAACACACGCTCTGGTCTCCTTTCTTAAAGAATTGGACCACCTCTCTGGTTTGCCAGTCCGGAGCACCTTCCATGCAACATTGAACAGGCGCATTAACCATGACAGCCCAACATTGTCTAGTGATTTCAGCATCTCCAGGCGAATCTTGTCCACCCCTGCTACCTTATCACTATGAAGGCACTTTACCGCCGTAATGACCTCAGCATCAGAAATAAATCCAACCTCACCAGAGGTGTCCGGTGCTGCCTCCTGGAGGGGAAGCATGTCCATCGAGTTGAGTTCCTTAAAGTGCTCCTTCTACCTCTCGACAGTCTCCTTAATCAGTGTTTCACCATCCTTACTGAGTACAGACTTGGCAACGTCCTGCTGACCCCTTTTAAAGCGACAAATGGTTTGCCAGAACACCTTTGAGGCTATCTGGTAGTCATTATCCAAGGTCTCTCCAAACTCCTCCCAAGCCTGGGCTTTGGCTTCAACAACCGCCCCAGCTGCAGCACTCTTAGCCAGCCAGTACCTCTCAGCCATATCAGGAGTCTGGTTCACGAGCATTGCTCGGCAGGCCGCCTCCTTTGACTTGTCGGCTTCCCTCACCACTGGAGTCCATCAGCGGACCAACTGCCTTCAGACCCCAGCTTTTCGTGGCTGCCTCAACGATTGAGGTCCTGAACAAGGTCCACTTGGACTCAGTGCCCAAGACCTCACCTGGTATGCAAAAGAGGTTCTTCTCCTGAAAGTATTTAGAAGGAAAAAAACACATTTGACAGTTTTAGATGGTATTAAGGATGGTAATAACTGCCCTTTTGGGGGAAAAAGACGTTAGTTGAGATGGGCTGTTGTTATTGCTGTTATGTTTAAAGCACTGTTTCCTAAGAAGTCAAAATAAGAAAATACACAACAAGGGAGAGAAAAGAACAGCAAAGACAGAAAATGCAGCTTCTATCTCTGATGTTAACTCTCACTTCTGATCTTACTGCTGGAAAAACACAGACATAGCACATGGTCTTATCAGCCACTCCAAGACCTGGGAGACTTGTTACTAGCATTGGACTGTTTAGGACATTGCTTTGAGCTGCCTCTTTCTGGTCACAGGTGTACAGCAGTGTTGCAAAATATGCAGTCTTGCCGGCTAAGCCAGCCTCTTATTAGACAGAAGGAAAAAGGCGAGAGATAGGAAAGAGAAGAAATAAATTAGGGAAGGAAAAGGGCACATTTTAGGGGGGAGGAGACGAAGTCTGACATCCCAGGTGGTCAACTCTCAGGATTAGAATGAAGATGATCCTGGGTCTCAGGAGATGGTGAGGGTGGCAGCTAGGATAGTGAAGCTCACTCCAGGAACCAGTTTTTCTCCCAAAATCTGTTTCTTTAAGAACCTCAAAAGGAAGTGATGGGTGGAAGAACCCACACCCTCGGTATTTTGTCCATCAGTTAGATCTAATTTCAGACACAGGTATTTTGATTAATTGATTTCCAGTCCTCTGCTTCTCATGTTTACCAGTCACAATCTTAATACAGTCCTTGTGTTATAACAGGAAGCCTTTTTTTCTTTTTATTAATTCAGTCTTTCTATCTCACTTTGCCCATCAACGCTTGTTGTAATAGGCTATTGTGACATTTCAGGAACTTTCACTTCTCATGGCTGCCCTCACAATTAGGGCAAATTTGTATGCTTAATTATCACAACAGCAGTTAGTGCTCAGTTACAGTTGGTTATTAATTACAGTAGACAGATTATTACTGCCATTCTTGTTTTCAGATTAGTCTCCACCTCTTGCTCAGTGGGTTTCAGATCAAGCCCTTTTAAGTCAAGGAATAAACGCCCAGAGATTTTAGTGGGCTTTGGACTAGTCCCAAAGTTTGTTTAATCTCTGAAAAGTGTTTCTGCATCATGGGGGTTCCATGTTTATTTTATGTCACTGATATCTTGATTTCTAAACTGGCTCTGAATACATGTAAAAAGAGAGTTTAAACATCTTTTTACTTTACTTACTTTAGAAAAACCAAGTGTCAACTCTACAAAGCTAAGAATCTGAAAGTCAAGTTGTGTTCTTTCTGGCTTGTGCATCATCAGTCATCAATAATACAAATTGTGCAGGGTGGGCCCAGTTAACAAGTCCGTGGAAGATATACAAGTCAGGATAGAATCCAGTTTATTTTCCCTGAGCTGTTCAGTAGTAACTAGTGTAAACTGTAGCAACACTTTTTTTGTTTGCCTGGTAAGAAGATTGTCATAAGTAGATAGGTAAGGTAAGGGTTAATTTTCTTTTACTGTGAAGGGGTTACAAAGGGAACCAAACACCTGACCAGAGGACCAATCAGGAAACCGGATTTTCAAAAGTAAGGGTGGGAACCTCTGGAGGTTTTTGGCTTTGTTCTGGTCTTTTTGTATTTCCTCGGCTGTGAGTAAACAATTGCTTTTCTCAACTCCATCTCTTTAAAATTTACTAAACATCTGTGAGTACAAAGGAAACAAGTATATGCTGTGATGTCTTGATTTGTATTAACAGGGTGTTGATTTGCGGACTGGTTTAATTGGGCTATCTTTTATAATCAGACTGTTATCATATTTCTTATACAAGAGCCTGTATTGATCTCTTAATGCAGTATTATCTTTTGTAATTTTTTTTTTTAGAGATAAAGTCTTGTGGGAGTTTCTTTTCTAGTGAGGCAAAGGATAGAAATTTCTGTACCAGGTATCTGTCTCCCTCACGGAAGACAGGGAGGGGGAGGGAATCTTACATCTTGTGTTGACTTTCCTATCGTCCCAGGGCGAAACAGGCTACGGGAAAGAGAGAAGATCACTTTAGTTTCCTGTGTTTGAAACTGTCTCTTTGGAGGAGAAAGGAGACAAGGTTTTCTTGGTATTGTGATGTAAAGGAATTGCACTCAATTCCCTCCATGGCTCAGAGCAGACGCCGGAGAAGGGAGAGGGAGGGATTTTTCCCTTACCGGTAGACTCAGATTTCTGAGTCGTGGGGGGTCTTCCCAAAGGAAGTTGGGGGGGCCACAGAGGGGGTCCCCCAAGGAGTATTTGGGGAACCCAGGCTGATAAGAGCCTAAATCTTATCTGGTGGCAGCGAAGTAAAATCCAAGCTGGTAGTGAGCTTGAGGGAGGTACAGTAAACACTCAGATGTTGAACTCTAAGTCCAGATTTGAGACAAACGTTTACCACAAAGATGCATACACATAAGAAGGTAACATTTTTACAGTCAGTCTTCTGACTATTTTAAATGAAGCTCTTTTTATCCAGATAGACCTAATATCTCCAAAGCATTTTGAATAAATAATTCTGCATTATCCTAAGGAATCTGAGCTTTCACCCTTCTCAACTGAGCCTATTTACACTAGTCCCAGTCCAACTGTTGCCTATTTGGCCAGTAGTTTTTTCATTTATTTTCTGATGATTTTCTGTTAATGGGCCATGCAGAAGCCCATGAGAGAAAAGGAACTACCATATTAAATCGCCTCCTCTTTGATTCTTTGGGAAAAGTCTACCTGCATGTGTCTCAGCTGTTCCTTTTTTTAGACCAATGATTACTGCCCACATGAGCCTTGTTTTTCATTGTACTTTGTTTATATCAGTTGAATCGTGAAGCTGTTTATAGAAAATGTTTACTATGCTACAGAAATTAACCCCCACATAATTTGAAGCTTCTTGCCGTAGGACATTATTCTCATTATGGAACATTATCTCTCACGTCGACCATAGCATGTGGAGAGGGGCCACCTGGGTGACAGAGAAAAAGATGTTTTTTTTAAAAAAAATGCAAATTATTCTCAGTACCTTTTGCTGTGCAGCAAGATGTTGCCACAGAATTTATTTTTTAACTTACCATAATGCTGTTTAAAAACTATGAATTCTATAGCAATGGTTTTCTTTGTATAAGAATGTTACAGATTGAGAATGACAGTGTTACTTCTGATGGGGTAAACTCAATGGTTCTTGACTCAATGTGAATGTGAAATTTCAGCAGATAGTATTCTGCTTTGATTTCAATAAGCTGTAGAGTTACCATACTATTGAATGGGCAAGGTCATTCATCTTTCTTGCGACACAGACCGTAAGACTGAAAAATAAGTTGTTCCTCCTCGCTCCACTAAAGTAAAGTAAAGTTAAAGTCCTGGCAATTTATCTTAAAATCCTTCATGAAATGGAAAGGTCTGATTCTTGGGAATGATCCCCTTTGACTTGAATATCTAGATTTGGCAATGATTGAATCCTTAGAGAGCCTGGCTGAGGATGTAACCTACACAGTGTACAGGCCTCTGAATTGCCCAGTGTAAGTGTGGGCAATCTGCATTGCTACCTATCACTCACTGGCTGATGGATAAATTCCTGGAGCAATATGTATGCCAGATGTACAGATACAGAAACATCTGCTAACATACTGTTCAGGCTAAATATAAAGATGCAGTGGCAGCGAAAAATCAATTTTTGTTTCCTTTTCTCTGCCCTCTTCTTTTGCTTTTTAGACTTCTCAACAATTCCCATTGGTAGAAGCCAATTGCCATAGTACGCTAGGTTAGCTGCACTGAGACCTAAAAACGTCCACTTGACTGTCTTTGGCTTTCAGCAACAGAAAATTAATCAGAGTTTTGAAAAATACAGCAATCACACATGCTGGGCCTCTGTTGTGCTGACTTGTGAAATGGTATGCTGACTGCAAGTGCTATTAATCACAGGGATCTTTGAGCTTTAGAATTTTGCAGCAGTGGTAGAGAGAGGCATTTAGGTTAGCAGCAGTGATGAGCAAAATGAATGTGTGAATAAATCGGAAATTGGATGAAGGGCAGGAATCTGCGAATCCCTGACCTTGCCGATTTAAAGTGTTGGGGCCTCAGTTTCATTGTATTTCAGTGCTAGCATTCTTAACTCTACGCAGTGTGGCTAGCATTTTATGTACTATGTCTGAAGTTTGGATAGATGGTAACCAAGAGAACAGGGCACCATATTAATACAAATTAAATATTTTTTCCTTCATGTTTTAGGCTCACGGTGGAAGTGGAAATTTCAGTTGGTCCTATTCTAACCAGGCTGTTGCTACAGTAACAGTCAAAGGAGTCATGACAACTGGAAGTGATATTGGTGTCAGTGTTATACAGGCAAATGATGTTCAGAACCCACTGCACTATGGAGAAATGAAGGTAAACAGTATTTTCTCTGGTCTCTTCTGAGTTTGGCTTAGCAGCAGTAGAGAAGGCAGGGAGAGCTGTCAGTCAAGGAGCAGAGTGTCTCTTAAAGGACAACTCCTGGTCACATGTCCCACAGAATTCTGCATCCATGTCCTGCGGCAGGCAAGCTGAGTCAGAGCTCACGCTACTGGGGGCTCCTCTCAGGTTATCTCTTTAATTACTATTTTAATGTCAGTCCCAGAGATGAAATGTAGCCTGTCCCTTTACCTCCTCTCCTAGGAAAGGCTTTTCCCAGTTGAATTCTTTATGTTAAAAAAGTAACTAATACTCACTTGCTGCAGGCCAAGCAATCAGCCTGATAACCCTAAGTAAAAACACTGTTGCCCTACCAGAAACAGTTTGTTTATCCCTTATGCTAAATGATAGCAGACACCAGCCAGGCGGATGGGCATTTCTCAGCAAGGATAGAAAGCCAGAATTTTACAAAATCCCACATGACAAACCTAGTTGAGCTCCAGATCCCAAAACAAGCTAAAACTGTGTTTAGAAAAGACACCATGATTCCTTCAGTGGGTTATTGCTTCAGAAGGATACAGGAGACATAAAAATATACCTCAGTCAGGAGGCATTTGGAAGCATTGGTCACCTCTCTGCAAACCCACACCCACTCTTACTGCTTTTATAGAATAATTATTGCTTGTGGTAGTGACCTAGTGGGGAAAAATCTAAGAATAAGCATCGCAGTGTACTTACAAGAAAATCTCTGTGACAGGAAGTGGGGGAGCAGAAAAGTCCCTACTAGAGGCTTATGATCGAGCTCCATGAATTTAAATACTTTTTCCTAGCATTTTTGCAGCTTTGGAGGTTTTCAGTTGGGGGAACTTCCATGGTGCCCTGTTCCTTAATGGAGAACTGGCCAATACCTTTAGGTAATCCTGAACAAAAAATGGTAGAATATAAATATAATGGATAAAGCCTATTTTATTTTATTTTATTTTAATTTATTTTACAAAAGAGAAGACAGTAGCCCCAGTTGTTCTGGTCAGATTCTAACTTGGATAACTGCATTCTGCCTACTTCAAAAACGGTATTATTGTTCACTGTATTCGACTGTTGTGTAGCATTCATAGTGCTCTTAGAAATACAGACAGCCCCAATATAGCATGGCATGTAAGTATGTGCTTAACTTTTTAAGATGGATTGGAGCCAAAATGGGCATACCCTTGTCTGTATCAGCATCAGTGAAATGCAGCCTCTGAAGCATGAGCATGGCCCGAATGCAAGCTTTCGAATAAGGCAGAGTAGAAGTACAGCTTTAAAAAGCTGAGCATTGTAGAGAGAACCTGAATTGAGGGGTAAAAGCTTGCTCCTAAACTCCAGCAGTGGAAGTAAGAGATGGTGCTTGAGAGCTGCAAATTTGTGTGTGATTTATTTGACTATTTTGAGACCTGGAGCAGGTATATTTGTGTACAATATGGTCATAAATAGAGAACTCCTCACCTGGAATATGCTTATTTATGCCAAGCAATGAGAGACCCAGTCTGACAAGCAACTTTTCACCCTTACATCAAACTGAGAGCCTTGTAAAAAAAAAAAAAAATTGCCCTTCATCTCCAAGAAAAGATGGCAGTTGAGTTCGGGAGAGCATTAGTAGACTTGGAAGAATGCACCTGCATAACGGGTGCATAGGTATAATTTAGCAGCTGGTGTGGAGCAAACTGACTGAATTAAAATTACAGACACTAATGACTCAAAATGCCTAATCGCTTTTATGACTTCCCTTATCCAGCATAGCTAAAATCCTTCAGGTTCCACATTGTACCCTTGTTTGCTTCAGAGTTCCTTCTGGCAAGAGTGTGAGAGAGTATGTGTTTGTCAAACTCTCTAGTACTGTACCATAATGAAAAGAGAGCTATTTAAGCGGCCAGACTTTTGTTTAATATGACTGTGTTGGGGAAAAATCTTTTGAAACAAAACTTGCTGGGTCAAAGTGCATCTGCGATATCTTTGCAGGGTGCACCAGCTTGCTTTTAATGTATTTTAAGTTAACTATATCAATTCTACAAAATGTAGTTTAAATGGACATTAAGTGTAGTGTTTAAATGTGTAAACTGTGATGCTCTGGCTGGTAAACCAATGTTAATGCAAGATGGAAGCTACTTTACAATCTTTCTGTGATACTGTGCCCATGTTATCTGTGTCCCGAAGATGTCACTTTTTAGCAATATGACAGTTGCCTGCAGGAGGTTCAGAAATTATGTTTTTAGTTAAAATTCTCTTTCCAAATACAATTCAAAGTTTATAGATGATAATAACTCAAAAAAATGCTTCTTACCTTGCAAGCTTTTAAAGCAATAGATTGAGCAAATTGAGCATCGTATGAAGGTACTAAATATCTCTGCGAACATGTTAAACATTATGTGTTCTGTTTGGAATAAATTGAAGTGTTTGGGGTAGGAGCTTTATCTGCTGACCTTGATAAGCAAGTTATAATAATAGTCGTTTATGTTCCATGAAGATTGCAGTTTTAACACCATACCATATGGTCTAACAATTTACCCTGAAGCTTTTGGCAGATGGTTTAAAAAGTTAAAGATGCTGCAAATGAAAAGCTTTGATCACAGCAAGGCTTATGAAGTGTTACAATCTGTCTGTGATGGTTTCTTTAACATTAGCAAGAAGGTAACAAATCGGAGTAACAAACAAATACCATTCACGGGCCTGCTCATCAACACTTCAGATAATGTCTTTAAACATTCTGTTAATCATTTCAGACCATCTAGAGTCCTAGGATCTGATGCTGCCTCTCTTATTTACACACGTAACCCTTTTGAGGTCAGAGGTGCTTCTCACATCATGCATCTGACGAAGTGGGTGTTCACCCATGAAAGCTTATGCTTCAGTACGTCTATTAGTCTATAAAGTGCCGCAGGACTCTTTGTCCCCTCTCATGTAATGATTACCTGCATAAATAAAAGTTTGTCATTTTACTTACTGAGATTTTCGCTATCATACCAAAAAACCCCAAACTATACCAAGCTCTGAGCACCCTTGACAATCTCTTATAAATACACTGTTGAAAAAAGACTCCCTTAATTAGAGTCTATTAACTAGTTATAGAAAAAAATAATATAACCCCCCACCAGCATTTCCCTCATACAGTGCTGCCATCTCCTTTCTTGATTCAGAGCCCATTGAAACTGGTTGAAAGACTCCCAATGACTTCAATGGGATTGGCTCACGTCCTTATACCAGTGGAACTTCAGCTCAGAAACTTCCTCTGTTGGAATCTGTGGTAGTGTCTTAATGGGTGGGGGTGGGGGGAGTCCAACATTTTAAAATAATCCCAGAATAAAATAGGCAGCAGATTATAGAGTGCATAAAAATAGGTGCAGGTTTCAATGCACTCATGAAAAGATCTCATCTGTCAGAGCATTAAAATTTTAGGGAACACTTCTAGTCCCTCTTTCGCACCTCTCCCTGGCAGTTATGGGTAACAGCATTGTTGGGGCTCTGGACGGTTATTTCTAGCCCTCATCTCTCAGAGGGAAACTGACTGTGGTGAGGTGTCCTTGAGAGGGTTTTTTGGGGGGGAAACGTAATTACTGAGTCTTAAACTTTCTTTCTAGTTCCTTATGTAGCTGTGTCTTACCTTATTGTTTGTTCTTGTCTCTCTCAGGTATATGTAACTGAACCTAGTGGCATGGAGTTCACACCGTGTCAAGTTGAAGCACGTGTGGGTCAGATACTGGAGCTGCCCTTGAGGATTAATGGCCTAGTGAATATTGAAACCAGTGAGATGGTCACACTGAGCGATTGTTCACATTTTGACTTAGTCGTGGAGGTAGAAAACCGCGGCGTCTTCAAACCGCTCCAAGGTGATAAAAAAAAACAAACGACAAAACCCTATATATTCAGTTCAGCTTACAAGACAAATAGAGATGTTACAAGTATAAATCATTCACCTACTTGTAATGGCCTGTTTTAGTGGATTCATGGCAGATTACTAGAGAGATGTCCAACTGCATATACAGAGACCACATTAGTCCAGCATTTCTGTATATTGAAGATGACTATTTTTTAATGGAATAGCATTTTTATTTCTTTCTTTTAGCATTTAAGGATACCAAAATATCTCGCAATAAATAAGCCGAGTACACTGAAGAATGTTCAGACTCACATACACTCTGCTCTACCCTAGACCTTTCCCCTGTTTTTTCGAAGTCCATGCTGTAACAGACCTGATGGTTTCCTCACCAGAGATGACCAATTATGTCAGGTTTTGAGGAGTCACACTGGCTGATGTGAAGATACCAAACTCTTTCACTTATTATACCGTGCCCAAATTTCCATAAAGTTCCCTTTTCAGTTCTATTAAGCCATTCACTCATCTGACTGTTTGTTTGTTTTCTGGGAGAAATGGGGGACGAGGATATTAATTTCTTAAATTCCATTCACTGCAATCATTGAAGCAGGGCCAAAGGACTGTCCTTCTGAAGCTTACCGTTTTAAGCAGTGCATTTCCTCAGGTGCTTCCCCAGCTGTTTCCACCATTATAGCACTTGTCTGACCAGAATATGGAATGTGCAATCTCTTCTCAATTTGCCATTTATGAATCCTTCTGCACTAACAGGCTGAGCAACTTTGTTGTCATCTGGTGTCTGCTGGATCAGATTACCTTGCACTTACAATCCTTTGTTAGCCTGCTTCTTGTTAGTTAGTTCTTCCTTGTGTTGTATTACTAAGCCAGGCAAAGCAGTTATTGTTAGACTAAGGGCTTGGCTACACTGGAGAGTTGCAGCGCTGGTGAAGGGGTTACAGCGCTGCAACTCACTCTGTGTACACACTTACAAAGCCCAGCCAGCGCTGCAACTCCCTGGCTGCAGCGCTGGCTGTACACCTGGTCTGATTGGGGTGTAGCGATTCCAGCACTGGTGATGCAGCGAATGCTCATCAGGTGTGACACCAAACAGCGCTGTTATTGCCCCAGAATTCCTGTCACAACAAACCGGAAGAACGGCTGAATGGACCAGCTCTAAAAAACAAACACAGCTGCTCTTTGCTCCAGCGAGCGAGCGAGCCCAGGCAGGGAATTGCTTTGGAATGTTCACAGCTGTTTGTTTGAGGGGAGAGGGGAGTCCGTGTTGAGCAGCTGCTTATGTGGTCTGAAGGCTTTTTAGGAGTGCATAATTTGCATTTAGTGAATAGAGAAGGGTGGGGGAAGGGTCAAAACTTTTAAAATGATTGAAGGTAGCTGTTGTGTATCTTCTAGTCAGAACTTGCAAGGCAGGGAGCTGAGAACAGCTGCTAGTGTTTGCTTGAGGGAGAAACAGCACGGCGGGGGGAGGAGTCTGTCGAGAAGCTGCTTATCTGGTCTGAAGCCTTTTTACATTTAAGAGTGATTGAGAGACGGGTGGGGGAAATAGCCGAAATTGCAAGGCAGGAGCTGTCACAGTGTCTGCTCCAAAAATCCACTCTGTCTCCCCACGCTCCCTGTCATACTCCACCCCACCCCCCTCTTTTGAAAAGCACGTTGCAGCACTTGAAGTCTGGGATAGCTGCCCACAATGCACCACTCCAACAGCGCTGCAAATGCTGCAAATGTGGCCACATTGCAGCGCGCTGGTAGCTGATTCCAGTGTGCCACCCTGCAGCGCTGTTCCTACACAGCTGTACAACCACAGCTGTAACTCCCAGCGCTGCACATTTCCAAGTGTAGCCAAGCCCTTACAGCGTCTGCTTGCTGAAGAGGCAGCTCTTTTAAATGTCATTCTACTTGTATATGTACCTTATTTGCTATTGTTCTGTTTAAAAAAAAAAATCCAGTCAAACCCAAAAAAAGAGAGAGAAGAAAAGAAAACCCCACAAAACTCCTGCGTCAGAAAACAGACACAGGCCATGAAACTGACAACTTAATTTCCCCTAGATAAAACTTAGAACTTGATCATTAACTTGAACGTAGGTAATACATCATGCTCTGTGCAGTAAGGATTGTTTTAACCATGCATTTTATTTTGGCTTAATTACAAGCCAGTTTCAATTTAGAACAGCAATGGAAAAATACTCTGCTAAAAAAAGAGCAAATTATATTACTCTGTATCCCAAAGAGAATACTGATGTCCTTTTAGAAAAATTTGGAAGAAAAAGAAGTTTAATAAGTTTGTATGTTTCATAAGGTGACTGTTTTGAGACTAATGACAGTACATTATTCAATAGAGCTATGGGTATTGCATTTCCTCCATGTAGTCACTGAAATTATCTGTACATATTCCCTGTATATTTCTAGCACCAACGTAATACTGTCAAAAAAGCTATATTAAAATCTGTATTAAAATGTCTTGCTTATTCTCCCCAAATGTTTACTTTTTATTTGTTTGGGTTTTTTTGACAGGGAGACTTAATCCAAGTTCTGATTTTTGCAGTGGAGTCAGAGTGAAAGCTGAGGCTCAAGGATACACAGCACTTGTTGTTAGTTACGCTCATGGTCATGTCCACCTTAGTGCTAGCATCACCATTGCTGCCTACCTACCACTAAAAGTAAGCCTGTAGTAAGATACTCTCTCTAATTGATGCTCTTAAAACAGTCTACTCTTGGAAAATTCATTTAAATTTTAACTGAGATTTGATGTTATGTGCTAGTATATGAAAATGAGAAAGTCCATTGACTGGGGATGTCCCAGTTCAGGTAATCATGTCTCTTAAGCATGTGCTTAAGTACCAGTGGCTTAAGTACTTTTCTGAATCAGGGCCAATACTTACTGCATGCAGTTTGATTTCTGTACTGCAACTTACCTGATGTCTTTGAGATGCTTCTTGGCCAAATCAGAGCCCAAAGCCAAATAAAGGGCTTGGTAGAACGCTGTAGTGGATTAGTGCACTGTATTTCTGTTTCTCCCTTAGTTCAGAAATGCAAGTGAGTTTGGTGCTATCTGAAAACAATCACAGATAGATGGGACTGAAGAAAAGACTTAGGACTAGAATAGCAGGGGATACTATCAGCATGAGTGTGAATTTGCTGGAAGAGTGATGCATATAAGAACACATAAGAACAGCCATACTGGGTCAGACCAAAGGTCCCTCTAGCCCAGTATCCTCTCTTCTGACAGTGGCCAATGCCAGGTGCCCCAGATGGAATGAATATAACAGGTAATCAAGTGATCCATCCCCTGTCACCCATTCCCAGCTTCTGGCAAACAGAAGCTAGGGACATTTCATGTGAGAGTAGGAGAACTTGGGTGCACATGCTGTTCAGACTACTCCTGTTTTTAGCTAGTTTTGCTAGTCTCTGACTTTCATGAATCCTGTACTAAATTTGCCCAGGGTTTTATCTTCACTTCAAAAAGGAAATATAAAAAACACAATAATGAAGCAAAGGCAGTGTATTGCAGATCTCAGTAAGAGTAATATAAAATCCTGGGAGATGAAGGTGCTATTAGGTGAATTAAATGGCAAAAGTATGCTGCTAGATAACACACAGTACAAGGTTGAAATTGAATCTTTCTGAAATCATATACATTTTAGAGAAAAATATTTTAACTGTTGAATTAATTAGTTACTCATCAGTAAACTTTGAAGTGGTGGGAGGTTCAAAGCCTTCCTTGTATCTAACTGTCTGTTAAAAATGATTAATGATTGGCCTAATAAGCTAGTAATGAGACCAGTCACGATTGCATGACCACAGCAGCAGGTAGAAGCAAGCGTAGTGTATTACCCCTGTAGTCACAGCACTCACAACTATTGTTTGGCATAAAAGGCAGAGTCTGGTGGCCTATGTAGTCTGTGGAACTGAGTATTTTTTTCCTTGCAAACAATTAAAATGTGTTTCACCATTGGACAGGTTAAAAAGTGAAATAAGAACCTCATTTAAAGGACAGTGTTCACAAGTCCAAGAAATGATTAAGAAGCATAGGACAGTGTGTCAGCTTCATGACTAGATACCAACGACTGAATCCGCAGAGGCTACCGCTACTGCATGTTAGGGTAGTAGTGTTTCAGAATCTGGAATAAATAAATTTGCATACGTCTAACGATTTCACATTCAGTCCAAGAGTTTTTTTCTGCAGCATTGATCAGAGTAAAAGAAATTCTGTTTCACCAGTATGGAACTAAAACGCTAATTTTGTATTTATGGACAAGGGCAGGTTCTGTCCAACAGTCTGAAAGTGGGGATCAATTTGGAAATACACAGTAGTCAGTCTTAACCCAGTATACTTGACTAACATAGTTAAAATAAAATAAATATATAAAATAAGAGCCTGTTTTCTTCTCTGTCCCACTCCCATCCCCTGAACTCTACTTCGCCTCTGCCAGTAATCATTCCATCTTCTTAATTACTGGCTATATTTATTACAGTTTTACTTTTATAAAGTATTCTAAATTCAGCTCTGAATACTACATAAAAAAATGTAACTCAATACAGTTTTATAGGGCAAAGATGCCATACATTTTCAGTTCTTTATCTATGAACTAGGTAAGCTGTTGGGTGTCTGAAGATTGAACACAGCATAGATAGTAAATTCAAAAGATTAAATTGACATGTAAGAGTTTATACAAGTGAATATAAGTATTGTATTAACAAGGGGATGAGGAGTCCATTCGACTGGGAAAAAGTTATATGAATTGCATCAGTTGAAGAATGAGTGTTTCATTTCTTGGTGGTGTTAAAATACACAGATTGAGATTACAAAATGGAATGCATCAGACTTGGGAAAATTAAATATAGCCTTTAACAGAAGCCATAAATGGATTCCATATCAGATCAAAGAAGTCTATTAAAAAAAGAGGAGATCCTTGCACATCTTTCAGACAAGAGGATGTTGAGTTATCCAGAACAGAATAAAAGATCTTCTCTCCCACTGAGTTAAGATATTATCTATTCATTAGAAGTATTACAGATATGACATCAATGCATCCCATCTGGGGGCAACAAGGGTGTATGGAAGGGGGAGGATAGATTACTTTAGGGATTACTCTGTTATCTTTTCATCGTTGGCCAGTGCTTAGCACAGTGACAGGAACTTTAGAAAGACCTTAGAACTGTGGTTTTCAAACAGTGATCTATAGTACCCTTCTTTGTTGTTGCCATCTGAAGAATGAAATATTTTTGTGTATAAAAATGAGGGGTGAGACATTAGGAGGAGTTGTCTTGCATTAGAATGTCTCTTATGAAGTGGTCCATAGAGTGAAAAAGTGGAAGAATCCCTGCAATAAGACGACAAATAGTTAGGAGCGAAGGACAGGGCAAAAGCACATGAATGAATGAACTTTACAGTTTTGGCAACATGTGGATGTCTGTGCAATGAGAATAACCTATGAGGGTTGAGTGAAAATTAGTCTGTGCCCAGCATTTATAACTATGTTCCTCCAAGCAGCATACATGAATTTTCACAGAAAGAATTGAGTCATCCTATGTCCAGATCAGTGTTGGTCTGTCTTACTAACATCAGGTTGTAGAATACTTGAAACAGATGATTCTTTGTATATTAAAAATGTCAAACCAATTTCCGTGTTGATTTCCACTGCAGGCGATATCAACGAGATGGGCTAGGATTTAAATCAGTGCAGAATTTGTTTCAATATTCCTGTGGCGTTTTGAAGTGAGACCTTTGTTTCATTTAGTAGGGTAAATAAAGTCAGGGTTTAAAATGCAGTTCTGAAGAACAGCTGTACCTGGGAGATTAATCAACCCGAAGGGTTTCAAAAGATAGAGAATACAGTCTGGCCCTATTTAAATCAATGAGAAGATTACCATTTACTTCAGTGGGAACAGGATTTTACTCAGAATCTCTTCCCTCTGGAGTAGCTCAGTTAACATAAGATGGGGAGATTGGAGAATTATCATCAATAGAAGGAAAAAGAGAGTTCCTAAGGCACTGTGGTCATAGCCCTAATGAGCAAAGTTTACTTTTAATTGTTGCTAATCATTTTAGTACTGCTGCATTCTGAATTAACCATATTTATAAAAATTTTGGTAGAACAGATCATCGGCTAAACAGAAATGATAATCAAATGGCTCTTCCACTGAGAATGAGAAAATTTTCACATAAAGTATGGTCACCTGATAGATTTCAGTATCATTCATATATATATATAATGTGTGTGTGATGCTGAAATCTGTGTATATATATGTATATGTATGTATGTTATGGTGTATATGAATGAGTGTAACTTTTGTTCATTTCCAGACTATAGATCCTTCTTCTGTTGCCTTGGTAACTCTGGGTTCTTCCAAAGACATGTTGTTTGAAGGTGGACCAAGACCATGGGTACAAGAACCTTCAAAATTCTTTAGGAACATCACTGCTGAAGATACAGAAAGTATTGGTTTATCTTTATTTGGGCCTCCGACATCTCGGAATCATTTCCAGCACTGGGTTAGAGTATCTTGCAAAACCCTGGGAGAACAAGTAAGTGCCAGAAGCTTTTATGTTGTTCTCTGTCAAATCCTGGGCAGAGTAATTGAGAAGAGAAACCAGATTGATTTATGATAAAGTATAGCCTCCAAATGATTAACAGCTTTTGTAATAAGCCAGTATGGAACTTGAATAAGTACATGACTGCCTATTGCTTATGAACTCTGTTCAGTATGATGTCAGTCAAAAGTGAAGCATTTTTAAAATGGTTATAAAGAGGATTACAATGGCTTTATTGTCGTATGAAGCCAGTTCATAGTAACTGTATATCATGGAAGGTGTTAAAACAGATAAATCCTTATAGCTGCTGTTCAATGTATTTACCATGAATAAGATAATTGCAAAAGGTTATTTTAGGAAGAGACGTAACTCTTTAGTCTAACTTGCAATACTGGATCAAACTATGGTAATCCTTGGTGTAGCTCCATTGACCTGAATAAATATCAATAAGGAGGCCCCAGGTTCTCTCCATGGTGTACCAGTCTGGTATGCTGCTTATCTAGTCACTTATGGGAAGGTGTCCAGCTCTAATGCTCAAAGATTGGGTATACGCACAGCCAAGATCCATTAGCGCTTGTTTCTGCAATATGTATTAGAAGTGAATTTCCCTGCCTGCAGATGCTATTCAGTTTGTATATTGCCTTGCTATTGTCTACATTTTGACCAGTTATCTAATCATCTTCCAAGGGCTATTAACTACCCAATGTAGTTGGCATCCCAAAATGTGTACTGCACAAAACCCAATTGAATCTAGCAGGCCTAGTCCAAAAGAAACTGTTTCTTGCTGTTATCCCCTCCCATTGGGGACTTCTGTAAGAAAATACACTGCTAGCCTGATATAACGCGACCCAATATAATGCACGTTCGCATGCAACACATTAAAGCTCTGACATGTTGCTCTGAGCAGCATGTTAAGGATGCCGGGCCAGGCTGGGGACGAGGGGTTCGTTAAGAGGCAGAGTGTCTCGGGGGCAGTCAGGGGTTCCCCCGCCCCAGAGTCTGGGGGGCAGGAGCTTTGGGCAGGCACTTTTGAGGGCCTCGCAGTCCCCGAGTGGCCTGGGGGAATAGCGGGGGCGGGGGAGGGGTGGGAGCAGCCCTCTCTGCTTCCCTTGCCTCGGCCCCAGCCGTGTTGCTCGGGGGAGGGGGATTGGGGGAAGGGATCCACCCCCGCACTCCCCAGCAGCGGCGGAAGCAGAGCATCCCAGCCCCAACCTGCTCCACTCTGCCAGCTCCCAGCCGCAGCGCTCTGCTTCCCGCCAACGGTGAGTATGGGGGCGTCCTTTCCCCAGCCTCCCCGCACTCACCAACAGCGGGAAGCGGAGCAGACCAGCCCCAGCCAGCTCCACTCTGCCAATTACCAGCCATGGCGCTCCACTTCCCGCCGCAGGTGAATGCAGGACCTTTCCCCAGCCGGTGCAAGGAAACTGGAGGGGGCTGGGGCTGCGTTACTCTGCCGCTGGTGCGCAGTGTGTGTGTGTGTGTGTGAGGGGGAAACCTTTCCCCAACTTCCCCGCACTCACTGGCAGCAGGAAGCGGAGCGCCACGGCTGGGAGCTGGCAGAGTGGATCGGACTGGTTCCAGGCTGCTCCGCTTTCTGCCGCTGCCGGTGAGTGCCTGTCGGGGGGTGAGGGTGAGAGGATGGGGTCAGAGCAGTCTTGGGGACAAGGGGGTTGGGTAGGGGGTTAGGTCCTGGGGATGTTTAGGGATGAGGGGTCTCTGGTGGGGGCGGTCAGGGAATAAGGAATGGGGGGGGTGCAAAGCAAGTTTGATATAATGTGATCTCCCCTATAACATGGTGAGATTTTTTATGTCTCCCGAGGACTGCGTTATATCGGGGTAGAGGTATATAATACGGAACCTTCATGATACAGAAATGATCTAATCTGAATGTCATTGCAATAATTCTCACCAATAGTTGATAGGGATTATTCATAGGCAGCCAACAAGGGGAAAATCCAAGGTGCCTGCACTTAATTCAGTCTAATATCATCTGAGAGAGAGCTGCAGGGAAAAAATGAAAAAAAAAAAATGCTGTTTTTAAAGCTGTTGAAGTGGCTACAGGACCTCCACCCCAGTTCCCTGTTGACTTCCTTTCCCTCTTATGAGAGAGTGACCCCAGATGACTGTCTTTATAAGCTCCGAAAGCCGCCTTCTTGTCAGTTTGGTGAGATAGTAATAACTATGAAAAGGGACTGAGAATTTGTGCTTTGGTAATGGTCTGGAACAGCATTTAAAATGTATTCGTTTCACTTGTCTGTCTGTGGTATAGAATGTGATTGGGGCATGAACTCATGAGCCCTTCATATCATATATTATTTATTCTATCTCGATACCAGAAAATAACTGAGATGCCTCAAGCAGGATAGTTATACCTGTAAAATATACTTGCTCTCCGTTGTTCTTTGCTTTCATCTACCTTATTGACTTTCCCAAATGTCATACAGGTGATTGCCTTAACAGTTGGAAATAAGCCCACAGTTACCAACCCTTTTCCAGCCATCGAACCTGCCGTTATGAAATTTATCTGCGCAGCCCCTTCCCGACTCACTTTGACTCCTATTTATGCAAATCCTCAGCTTGACCTCTCCTGCCCTTTGCTGCAACAAAACAAGCAAGTGGTAAGTCTGATAATGACCCAGGAGCGATCCACTCATTTCACCTCTAAAAGGCAAATTGTGCCTCTATGTGGCAGTATCCCAAAACAGGCGTGCTCACAGGCTGCAAGAGCAGCAATAATGAGCACCTATGTTCTAACTGACCAGCACTAGTTCCAACTCCACCTGTGCTAGGAACAAGAATAATCAGAATGTAGGGGTAATAAGGGGTTTGTTTGAGTGTTTGTATAGGGGCCAAACCAGGTAATAGAATGTGTGTGCAAAAGCATGTGGGTCATGTCCTCTGACCTCCAAGTGCCCCTGTCAGAGGGCCTCTAGAGTGATGTCTCCTAGGATTTCATGGGTCATCTGGGATAAGGACAGAGGAACTCCTCCCTTGTATGTACTCTCTGCTATGCATGAGTTTCTTGCGAAATTTGATTCTGTTCTGTTTCCTTCTTCTGACCTCCCAGTTGTTCTTAGTGTGTATTTGATAACATCCTTGTTTTTGTATTTTTTGTTTGAAAACTTAGTATAAAACAAAATGCAGGTCTGCTACCCTGTTTATCTGACTTTAAACAAAAATATGTCTTTAACAACTATTTCTGGGTACAACAGTTGTTCCTCATACCCTTTGATTCTAATCTGGATAGTCCACGTTTATTGTATTGATAGAGCCAGATTTTAAAATGCTTGTGAGTACGCACATGTGCCTAACTTGTATAGGTGCCACTGTTTGTTTGTGTACAAATATCTACATGCATGCATGAATTAGTGTGGGAAAGAGTGTTGTGCATTGAATTTGGGCATATGTAAAAGTGCATGCATGCTTGAAAATCTGGCCCAGAATACATAGGCAGTGTTTATTTGGTGGTTATACCTATGTTAAGGAGATAGGACTCCATCATCCAAATGAGTAAAACTTTTTGTGCTCCCCTGCTAGCATGTGACATTCATGGCATCCTAGCATCAGCATTCATAAGTACAAAATATTTTAGTTTCACAAAATTAGAAGTCTTGCCTTTATGTGTAACTTTATATATTTTCTTTGTTGTCTTTTTTTAATGTCTTGAGGTAGATATTTTGACATGTTATTAAAACAGTTTTGGGTTGAACTGTTGTCACAAACTCCTCAGGCATCAGACTTGAAGTTTATGATATCATTAGTAGCCCTTTGAAAGATTTATAACCCTGAAATGCATCTTGTGTGTAATAGCAAGTTAATATCTCCAAACCTCTTTCATTTTTCAGAATCCAGAGACTGCTCAAGTGTTTTATAAGTAGACTCATTGGCACATAAAAAAAAGTTGAAGTACCATCTAATATGGCTTTTCATTGGTGGCTGGTTTACCGTTACTTTTTTTATGAAATGTTCTAATGACAAAACTTTACCTTAAAAATCTCATGGAACTGAACAAGGTGATGTGTTTGTTTGAAAGTTGCCATTCTGCAGCATGTAACTGTTTTTCAGGAATCAAAGGAATCCTAGCATCTCTTCAGTTTCCAGTCCAATTTTTTTTTTTCCTTTTCAGGTTCCTGTTTCAAACTATCGCAATCCTGTATTGGACTTGGCTGCTTTTGACCAGCAGGGGCGTAAATTTGATAATTTCAGTTCCCTTGGTATTAACTGGGAATCAACAAAAGTTTCCTTAGCCAACATTGAGCCCAGTATGCCGATGGAGCTGTCTCTAAAAGAGGATGGAAGTGGTCAGAAGAAAATGCATGGTACAGATCAGTTAAGATTATGCACTATGTTGTTTGGAGGAAGACTGGGTTAATTACAATTAGTGATGTTTATGCTAGTGCCAAGAAAATAGAGTTCATAATCTGACCTGCAAACATTCAATCACCTTTAATTTTTTAAAGTTTGTTTTCTAACCGGGTGTGAATTTTTTCCAAGAAAAATCTACATGTGTAAAAAAAAAAAAATCCTTGGCTGTTTAAAAATCTATAAAATGAAAGTGGAAAAGATGTTGAGCATTAATTTTAAATGGCCATAAGCTCCCCTCTCCTTCTGCCCCGCAGCTTGATTAATATGACTTCTCTGGGAGTGCTTTAAGCTGAAATTTAGTAAACAGCTCTTCCTGTTGTAAATCTGTCACTTTGGTTTTTTTTTCAGGCTTGCAAACTGTTCTAGTTCATCGTGAGTCTGGAACAACTGTTGTCTCCGCTACTGCGACAGGATACCAGCAGTCTCATCTCAGTGCAGCCAAAGTGAATATACCGGTACTTTGAAGTATAATTTAGTCTCTCTTTTCCCATAGTGCCCTAATGAGGATTGCCCTATATATTCATTTCCTTGCTGCATTATGCTTAATTAGTTTAAAAATAACAAGCTAATTCTTTATTAGCATCTTCCCAAGACAGAACCACATCGATCTATTTATAGAGTGTCCCCAGTTGTGTTTTTTTTTTTTTTTATTCTTAGTTATTTACCTACCTTAAATATAACCGTTTCTTTTTTCACAATCTGGATAAGAGGATCATAAAGAATTTTCATATTTCATTTCACTTAATATTCTTTGATTCAGGGTTTTTAATGGATTAATGAAGCTTTGTCGGGTTGTCCTTCACTTAAGCAACCATTTGCTTGATACAACTATCATTGGGGAAACGACAGTATTTAGGATTTAGTTGCAACATAGAGCAGAAAGTTTCAGCCTTTACAACTCTGACACATTGATGATTGTCAGACTGTATCTCTGTAGTTCGACTTGACTTGCGTCTGTTAGAGCAGTGAGATTATTATTTGTATAGTACCAGCCATGTGCTGGCTAGGGGATGTATATAGTTATATAAAAAGCCGTAGTACCTGCCTTGAAATGCTTCACTAAGTCGACATTTTATAAACACGGTGAGGGTGGCAGCAAAAAGTAGTCTCAATAAGCAGTGAAGTCTGACTCAAATTAGTGACCTAATTTTTGAAAAATATATATTTTTAAACTGGAGAAGGGAGGGTTGTGAGCATTTCCTTGTGGGATCAGCTAGGACTTGTACACAGCAAGTTACTAATTTACAAAAACCAAATCCAAACAAGCCAAAAGAAGCCTGCATCGCATATCGTTTGTCTTGGAGATCTAATTACTTGTGTAAAATAGAATAAACAGCATTAGGACTTTGCTGAAAATGTTTTTCTAAGTGGTTCTTTGAAAACGCTGCTAGGGCGCAGGTGTATGTAAGATTCAAACAAAGTGCAGAATTTATTGCCTGGGAGACTGAAATTATCTTAGCTTATAACATACATTTGGACAGCAGTCATGTGAATTCCTCCCTGCTTTGTCAGTATGCCCCAGCTCTGCTATGGAGGTGAGATCCTGTAGGAGTGGGAGGATAATCAGAATTGCCATTCAGTCCTTGGCTCTGCACTGAGATTGCCAGCAAGGATCCCAATTTGTTCCAGTTGGGAAGTTGTTTTGTATCATGTGGGCATGTGCCCAATTAGGAATTAGACTGAAACCAACTCTTGGACGCCATCCATAATGATTCGTTTTGTTCATGATTACACAGAACTAGATTTAAATTGACAGACCCATTCATCCTCTATGTCTCTTTTTCCCCTGACCTATTCAGTCCCTCTTCTATAACTCCTGTAAGGAAAGTGGAATGTAATAGGAACATCAGTACCCTGGTATTACTATGTGATCCTTCAAATTCTACCTTATTTTAAGACAAACAAATAACAATTGCCCTATATTTTATCATTTCAACACCAAACATCAGGTAGGCAGTCCGAGAGATGGACAGATACCTAGAAATAGTGATTTTGTAGAATTTTTCTTCAAGTTTGGAAAATTCTACATTTCCCCCCAAAAAATATGCAGGACTGATTTCTTGTGCTATCCTTTCCATAAAACACCCACACAAAATGACTTCACACACCTCTAAGGTACCAGGTTTTAGCTTCCATTCATTTTAAATTCCAGATGTGGGAGAAACCTGTATTTTGCCAAAGCAAAGATTGGTTACGCAGCCAGTTTCTGGTATCCAGACACATACATCAGTAATTTAAAGGACAGAAAATACTGATTTGTTTGCTCATTCCCGTTGCAGCATGAACATTATCGCAAAGAAAGCTGGCAGTTTTTGTTTTGTTTTTGTGTTGATTTGTTTTGAGGTTTTTTGTTTTTAAGAAAAAAACAAATATCTTGTTAATAGCTATGCTAGTTAAGATGTCTTGACTGCCTGTCCTCTCTTTAAGTAAAGCACCCAAGTGTTTCATTGTGGATGACATCCCTCTCTATATTGAGCAAAATAATTTAACTAAATGGGTTGAATGGGGATATAATACTAACTTCCCCTGAAAAGGCTGCTCTGAATTTTTCCTGCTTAACATAATGTCATTGGGATAAAATGATTAAACCAGATTCTGTAGCACAATTTTGTATAGTGGTTATGTACTTGCAAGTAATTGTGGGTTAATTTTATTTTATTTGTTGATTTTTGTGGATAACTTGTGTGTAATTCTGAAAAGGAAATGTGGAAGGACAAGAAAGACTGAAAGCCTATAGTCAGAATTCTATCTGAACTTGTAACATCAAGGCCTCCAAAATGTCTCTGGTGATCTAATAAACCCTACACATGTATGCCAATCATCATAAATTAATCCTTTCAAGCTGCTAATGCACAGGCTTATGCGCCTTGTCTTCCATTTTGGGCATAAGCAGAACACTGCAGCATTCATTGTGTGCCTCTGCATATATAACAGATAAGCAACCCCATCTGTACGTTGATCGTTGGAGATGTTCTGTTTCCTAATTTCCACTTCCGTTGTCCATTTACATATCTTGGTAATCCATCCTTCCCTGCATAGAGGAGTAACTGACGCTCCTTTGGCTTTTAATTGCGTGCTACCCCAGTTGATCAGTAATCTGCATTATTCCTTTCAGTATGAACCTCTTATCCCTGTGTCTGCCACCATTGAGCTGATACTTGTAGAAGATGTGAAAGTGAGTCCTAGTGATGTTACAATCTACAATCATCCTGATGTCAAGGTAAAGAATCTTCTTAATAATTATTTTAATTTGTATCTTGGGGGAGGTGGAGTGTCACAAAAGCTAGGAGAGTAAGTGTTTTACAGTTTTGGCAATGTACTAAAAAGATGTAATCCTGCATGCTTTTCCTTTTTGCAGGCAGAGCTGCTCATCAAAGAGGGTTCTGGGTATTTTTTCATCAACACCAGTATTATAAATGTTGTAAAAGTGGCTTATCAAGAAGCTCAAGGCATTGCTTTGGTGAGTAGAATAATGCTTCTGTGTATTTATTTTAATGATCTGAGTATGCTAATCTCAGTGTTGCCTTTTTGGTATGATGAGAGATAACAGCTTGTTATGATTCATAATAAATTGTGCTGTTAACAAATTATAAAGAGAAGGGAAGTGCTTACTAAGAGATTGTAAAAATCCTTTGGTTTTCTTTCCTGTTGGTGCCTTTCGATTTTCTATTATCACACCACATTTGACAGCAAGATCTAGTAAGTAGCTTCTTGCACTCTTTACTGTCAAGATCTATATCGTCCATCCTTTTGGTTAGGAAACAGCAGGGGAGTTTACTTAGTTTTGCATGGCAAGGACATAAGAAAAGACCTGACACTAACATTTGACAGTAAATGCTCTTTCTAGGTGAAGTGTTTTCTTGTAATTGTTTCTGATTGTAGAAGATTTTCCAGGTATTTTATTCATGCTAATTTGTTTTTGTTGTCATAATAGGTCTCTTCCTACAATATAAATGACTTATCCAGTACAAGCATTTTTGTCCTTTAAAACAAACAAAGTAAATTTGTCAGATTTAAATATTTATAGTTGCTGTTTAAAATCTGTTCTTCCTTTTTATAGAGCTGTTCTGAGGCTTCTGTAGTGCTGTTCATTGAGGTCTAAAGCTGAGATTTTCAGGTGTTCTCGGTACAGGCCTAACTCTGCTCTCGTGGAAGTCAGTGGCAGTTTGAGTGGTTTTGTAAATCCCAGCCTAAACGCTTCCCAGATAATTGAGACCTTCATGGAGAGGTCCAGAGTTGAACTTCATGAGTGTTTTGTGCTTCTCCTTTCCATGGTAAAACAGTCTGTGTCATGCTACATTTTCCCCATGATCTAGAAATTATTCAAGTGTTACTAAAACCAATATTAGGTCCTGATTCAGTGAACACTCATGCATGTGCTTCATTTTAGTACCATGAGTAGCGCCACTGATTTAAATGGAATTACTCCTGGTAGTAAAGTTAAGCATGTGCAGCGGCAGTCAAAAAAGCAAACAGAATGCTGGGAATAATTAAGAAAGGGATAGATAATAGGACAGAAAATACCATGTTGCCTCTATATAAATCCATGGTATGCCTACATCTTGAATACTGTGTGCACATGTGGTCGCCCCATCTCAAAAAAGATTGGGATTGGGAAAGGTTCAGAAAAGGGCAACAAAAATGCTTAGGGGTATGGAATGGCTTCCATATGAGGAAAGATTGATAAAACTGGGACTTTTCAGCTTGGAAAATAGGTGACTAAGGGGAGATATGATTGCGGTCTATAAAATCATGACTGATGTAGAGAAAGTAGATAAGGAAGTGTTGTTTACTACTTCTCATAACACAAGAACTAGTCACCAAATGAAATTAATAGACAGCAGGTTTAAAACAAATAAAAGAAAGTATTTCTTCACACAATGCACAGTCAGCCTATGGAACTCCTTGCCAGAGCATGTTTTGGAGGCCAAGACCACCACAGGATTCAAAAAAGAACTAGATAAATTCATGGAGAATAGGCCCATCAATGGCTATTAGCCAGAGTGGGCAGGAATGGTGTCCCTAGCCCCTGTTTGTTTGCCAGAAGCTGGGAATGAGCGACAGAGGATGGATTACTTGATGATTACCTATTCTGTTCATTCCCTGTGGGGCACCTGGCACTGGCCACTGTTGGAAGACAGGATACTGGGCTAGATGAACCATTGGTCTGATCCAGCACAGCCATACTTATGTTCTTATGTGTATAAGTGTTTGCAGGATTGGGGCCTATCTCCTGAATGGCAACATCTTCTTTCAGGTACTTACAGGGGTCTGCAGGCAGTTGGTACATCTTGAGGGAAAATGTGCCACTCTCTATTTACTTTATTATGTCAAGAATTATCCATTGAGTTTTTTCATCTGAAAATGGGAGTACAATAAATTATAACCTGCCTTATGAAAGGAGACTTAAAGAGCTTGGCTTGTTTAGCCTGGCCAAAAGAAGGCTCTGGGGGGGATATGCTTGCTCTATATAAATATATCAGGGGGATTAATATTGGGGAGGGAGAGGAATTATTTAAGCTTAGTACTAATGTAGACACAAGGACAAATGGGTATAAACTGGACATTAGGAAGTTTAGACTTGAAATTAGACGAAGGTTTCTAACCATTAGAGGAGTGAAGTTCTGGAACAGCCTTCCAAGGGGAGTAGTGGGGGCAAAAGACATATCTGGCTTTAAGACTAAGCTTGATAAGTTTATGGAAGGGATGTTATGATGGGATAGTTTAATTTGGGCAATTGATTTTGGATTATCGGCAGATAAGTCTGCTCAATGGTCTGTGAGGGGATGTTGGATGGGATGGGAACTGAGTTACTGCAGAGAATTCTTTCTTGGGTGCTGGCTGGTGAGTCTTGCCCACATGCTCAGGGTTTAGCTGATCGCCATATTTGGGGTCGGGAAGGAATTTTCCTCCAGGGCAGATTGGCAGAGGCCCTGGAGGTTTTTCGCCTTCCTCTGCAGCGTGGGGCATGGGTCGCTTGCTGGTGGATTCTCTGCAGCTTGAGGTCTTCAAACCACAATTTTGAGGACTTCAATAACTCAGTCATGGGTTAGGGGTTGTTATAAAAGTGGATGGGTAGGGTTCTGTGGCCTGCTTTGTGCAGGAGGTCAGACTAGATGATCATATTGGTCCTTTCTGACCTATGAGTCTATGAGTCTGTAATACACCATGCTAGAGACACAAATGTGTATTTTAAAAGGAGCAGAAGGTAGACTTGGATAACAGTGGAGAAATGCAGTTATAAATGCATTTCAACAACTTGCTTTTATTGTAATAATAAAACCAACTACATGGCAGGCATCCTACCCTTATTTCAACACATATTGCTATAACTCTAACAGTCTGCATCTTTTTCTACGCTCTGTCAGTCCAGCTTCCTGTTATGATTTTCATTGTATACATCCATAAATCAGTGCTAATGTGCCTTTGGAAAAGAACACATTCAGAATTACAAATGCAAATTGGTCGGATCCCTTCCTGTTCTCCTAAATATTTGTATGAAATAAATATATATATTCATTGGGTGATGATAACTTGTCATAATTCCTGGCTGTTGCTCTGGTGAGTTGGTCTGGATTTTTGCAGCAGATTACGTGTTGGCCCTTTTCAAGGAAGAATTAACTGTCTTTTCTTCCTTAATCTCTTATACAGGGATGACGACAATGCTCCCACCACCTCTACAGTCAGATTTCTTTGTTCCCTTTCTCTCAAAGAGATCTTTAAATGACTTCCTCTGTTTTCAAGTCCTCAACACTTAGCATGTCCCCAAGGTTCTTCTTTGAGTATGTGTCAGTGTGGATCCCACTGGTGATGTGCGTGCACATGGGATTCAGTTTTGTTTTGATGGGGTGCTATTGGAGCCATAGTTGTGCTCTGTGTCTCTTCATGTTCCCAAATAAGAGCATAAAGAGCAGGGCAGCTGCAGCCGTCCCTCAGTTTCTTCTTCCTGCCCTTGGCAGTGTGACTGAACCTTGACATGGTGGCTGGCTCTGGTGCCAAGCTCAGGAGATCAGAGCTCTGATCATTATTTGACTGATGCAGCTGGTACTCCTCATTCCATTATCCAGCAGGGATACTTCTTGCCCTACAGTGGGAGCTGCCCTGATGCACACCCTGCAATGATGGTTGTTCTTCGAGATGTTGTCATCAGAGCATGACTTCCACCACTCTCTTTCCATCCCCACTTCTCAGCAATATGGGCTGCGAATTGAGAGGAAACTAGGACAGGGTCATTCCACCATCTCTTCATAACCGCAAACGGGAACGTAAAGAGGCACAGGGTGTCCCTGATGGACAGTGGTTTTCAAAAGAATCCAGTTCTACACGTGAGAAGCGGGTGCTTACCCAGAGTGGGATCAACACTGACTACAGCTTCTCAAAGAACTCTAGTTACTGTACGGCAGTGGTTCTCAAACTGTTATACTGGTGACCCCTTTTACACAGCAGGCCTCTGAGTGTGACCCCACCTCCCTCTTATAAATTAAAAACACATTTTTATATATTTAACACTATTATAAATGCTGGAGGCAAAGCGGGATTTGGGGTGGAGCCTGTCATCTCATAACTCCCCCCATGTAATAATCTCGCGACCCCCTGAGGGGTCCCAACCCCCAGTTTGAGATCCCCTGCATAGGGTAAGTAACTTCCTTCTGCAGGGACTGTTGAAAGTCAGTGGACCTTGGAACCATTACATAAGGTTAAAGAGACTCATGAGGGAAGTCAGCACATGCCTCAGTATGAGTGAGACTAGAGGCTACAAATCAATATTTGGGTTGTGCAAATTTAAATTGCCACTATTGGTGGAGTAAATAGACAAATTATGATACATAGTATAGGTTTGTTGTTTTGAGGAAGGGGTGGGGACCTGGTATATAGATTACAAATTCAAGCCTGAATGAGGTTTGTAAACTTTGCCAATAATAGAAATTTGCTCTCAAATACTTCTAAGCCCAAATGAGTAATTTTGCAGAACTGTACTCGTAAATACACAGAGATCTTGCAAAACTAAAGTTGCTGCACCCTGGTTAAGAACGCAGGCCACATAATATAAACTCCACTTGTGCTTATTTGCATGCTAATACCCTGAACGCCCTTGCAGCTCAGAGAAACTGTCCATTCTCAAGAGGTTTGAATGAAAATAACTGAAACTAGCTGTGTTACCATAACCAAAATGTTGTTACATCTCACATCCCTATTTGAATAAGCAGCGCTCATGTAGGAATGGTCAAACAGACAGTCAGTTAATCTTAGTGACAAGATAAAGGTTTATATCTCTATACTAGACTTCAGGAAGCAGTAATAGCAAAGGATTCTAAGGTGATAAAATATCTATAGTAAACTCTCCTATCATTAAAGTATTCTGAAAACACAAAATTGTTCAGAAATAACGTATATAAAAGATCAGTTGATTACAGCAGTGACATTATAATATTTGTTTTAGGTTAGCAAAGATGTTTGTAAAATCTTCAAATTCTTCTAATAATGCTAAGGGAGAAAGCTGTAATATTTTCTAACTTCAAAAGGATAACAGATGGAAAAGGTCTGTTTAAGTATCAGGCCCACTTTCTACAGGGATTTGATATATTGGTAGTCACACAGAAGAAAATGCATTAAGTATTACTCTGCAGCTATGCTTGATTTCATCCACTGATGATACATTTGAATTAGGGGTTATCTGCAATGAACAATAATATATATGAATCATATTCTTTATTGGGAAGAGGGGAGGAATGTTAATGCCATGACTTAACACGCAGAATTCTTTGTAAATGGCAACAAATTCAACAAAACTAATAGAATTAATTGAATATTAGTGATATCAGAGATGACTGTTCTTCACTGGTGGTGTGTATTGATAAAAATATCTCTGTATTGCTGTAGAAAAAGGGAGTTTGCAATACTTTCACGGGGAGACTGTCAGTTAAAGGGGAAAAAAGTTTGTTATTCTAAGAAGCTGAATTTGTTTTTGAAGTTTATGCAGTTGGTCTCAGTTCTTAAAATCTCTTCAGTCAGCTCTCCCATATGGCTACAGGAATACTATGCCTGATGTGTTCATATGAACTTAATTTCATCTTGGAACGGTAAACTTTAGGGGTGAGCAGTGAGGAGGCCTTGTGAAATAGATGAAACAAGATCTGTTCTATGAGTAGTGTCCCTGTGGGTACTCCACTTCAGGTACACAAATGCATCTCGAGCCCTTGATTGGAGATTTTCCATTAGCAATGTCCATTCGGCCTGCAAAGGTGCTCTGTACAGCCTTATGCCACATTCTGAGGGTATATAGGGTTGTGCAGGCTAACCGCTCTCAGTTCCGTCTCTGCCACCTTGGCCTGAGACAGAGCTCTAGTGTGTCCACCTTGTGCATGCCTCAGCCGATTTTATAGTTGTTGTTTAATTAGTTTAGTGTTTCTAGTTAGTGTTAATTGTTATTAGGATAGAATTAGGTAGTTGTGCGAGGTTTCCATTTTTCCTCTCCTCATTTTATTTCTTCCCCATTTCCCCATTATTTGGCCTGGCTGGGCGTGCCTGGCTCACAAGGTTTCAAACACTGATGCTCTTTTTGGGAGGCTATCCCGATCAGCGACGGCCATTCTAAGTATATCTGTTGCGTGGGAGAGTCAGATCTCCCAAAGTGTACCTTTTTTTCCTGGCTCTAAAATCTAGAGTTCAGAAGATTCAGGAGACCAAACAGCTGATGGAGTACTCCCTTCAACCTGCTTCCAAGTCAGGTCATGAGACCACCTCCCTGCCCCATATGTTGGCCTCCAGGCAGAGCCAGGATCCCTTCTACTTTGGCTAAGATCTTGCCTAAAAAGGCGAAGATCTCAGAGGTCTCAGGGAAGGCCTCAAAGAAGAGTGGCTGTCCCCCACCACAAGGAGCCAGCTCCCAAGAAGTCCTGCTATCTGTTGGGTCTATGGCATCGGAAGCCTTGACCTCTCAACTTGGTACCAGCAGAACATGGAGATCCTTGAACACTTTGGAGAAACATGGTGCTGGCAGGGCCTTGATACCATCTGCCTCCAGATCAGGACTGTCTATTTCAGACTTACCAATGGTGCCTTCCCATTCAGCTCCATCTGTGCTGACAAAATCAAAGCACGTGCCTTTGTCCTCAGTGCCTGTGCACTCCAAACCAGTGGTACAGCCCAAGTCAACGGCTGAGTTGGTACCGACCCACTTGCTACTGCAGGAATTCCATTACTCTGGGGACTTGTCAGTGTTAGATGAGCTGGAATCCTGCCTGCTTATGAGTACCAATTACTCTCTTTACTATGACCCTGGTCTCCAAATTACCAGTGCTTCCCAGTACTGCAGGATTCACCTTTCTTTTCTCCTGGGACACTTCATTGGAGGATGTTGAGGAGGATGAAGGAGACATTCAGTCTTGTCCTTGTCAGTGTGGGGTTCTCCTTCACATTATTATAGGAACTCATACTTCGACAATGACCTTTGCCCACATTTGTCATGGTGAGATCACTCCTGGGTACTAGCCCTTCTCCTGTGTGGGCCTCCCCAGTGGCCCTACTGGGATCTTGGGCAGCATATCTGCAACAATTTGCCACACCTCCAGCTCCACTGGTCCAGGAAACTAGAGCAAACAGTCTCCTTAACCAAAGACCCAACATAAGGAGACCTTTGACGAATAGGAGGCTAGGGCAAACGGGCTACACCTCAAACCCCTATTTCATCTTCATCTCCATTTTAATAAATTCCAGGACCCTGTGAAGAGAATGGCAGACTCCCTTCAGGTTAAAAACTCACATCACGTGCTCCTGACTCCGTTTTGCAATCAGCGACACCCAGTTGGGTTGCGCTACCCTTTAATGAAGTGCTCCTGGATCCGTCAAAGACAGCGTGGCAAACTCCTACCATCAAACCACCAACTTGTAAATGGGCAGATAAGAACTATTACACCCCCCCCACCCCCCACAGGACTCCGAATTTTTGTTCTCCCACCCCCCACCTAATTCCCTGGTGGTGGATGCTGTGAACGAGCATTATAGATAGCGCTATGCCAGGTCTATTCCTTTTATGACAAGGACCAGAAAAGGGTAGACCTTTTTGGATGGAAGGTCTGCTCATCCACAACCCTCCAATTTCGGATCACAATCAATCAGTCAGTCGTGGCCAGCAAGGACTATACAAATGAAAACAAGTTTTCATCCTTTATTGAACATTTTCCACAGGAGCATCGAGAATTTACAGGCCATCATTAAGGATAGTCATCTTTTAGCCAGAACCTCTCTCCAAGCATCCTTGGATGCCACAGATGCTGCCACTAGATCAGGGGTGGGCAAACTACAGCCCTTCTGGGCTTTGGATCCAGCCCGCAGGATTGCCCCCATGGTCCCGCGGGCCCCGCGCCGCTCTCAGCAGCGGCCGACCCAATGTCCCTGCAGCCCCTAGGTCCTTGCCTTCAGGCACTGCCCCCCACAGCTTCCATTGGCCGGGAACGGGGAATTGCGGCCAATGGGAGCTTTGGGGGAGGTACGTGGAGGTGCGGCAAGGGCAGCGCACATGGAGCCCTCCCCCCCCCCCCCCCCCGGGACCGCAGCACTTCCTGAAGCAGCACAGGGCTGGGGACAGGGCAGGCATGCAGGGAGCCTCCCCTGGCCCTGTTGTGCACCACTGCCACTCCACCCCCCAACTCCCTTTCATAAGCCCCTGTCTGCACCGCACACCCCTCTTGCACCCCAACTCCCTGCCCTGAGTCCCCTGCTGTACCCCTGTGCACCCTCTTGCACCCCAACCCACTTCCCTGAGCCCCCTAGTACATTCTGCACCCCTCCTGCTCCAATCCCCTTCCCTGAACCCCCTGCTGCACCTTGCACCACTCCTGCACCCCTGCCCTGAGCCCCCCTCCTGCACTCCACTGCTCTGCTGCATCCCAACCCCCTGCCCTGAGCCCCCTCATACACCCTGCACCCTCTTCTGCCCCAGTCCCTTGCCCTGAGCCCCTTCCTGCACACCGCACCCTCTCCCACATCTTGCACTCCCTCCGGCACCCCAACCATCTGCCCTAGCCCTGCATACAATTTCGCCACCCAGATGTGGCCCTCAGCCCAAAAAGTTTGCCCATCCCTGCACTAGATCCATCTCCACAGCAGTTTTTGTGCCCAAGGCGTTGTGGCTCCAGTTGTTGGGTTTTGTGAAAGAGGAGTTCAGAATAGGTCCCAGGATCTCCTGTCTGATGGTCAGAAACTCTTCTCAGGAATTATGGAAAAGTCCCTGCACACGCAAGACTCTAGGGCCATGTTGATATCTCTGGGAATATGCAACCCTATAACCAAGAGGAGATTTAGCAGGTCTCAAACTCCCCACAGATCACACCCAGTTCACTTCTCTGGTTTTCACAAAACCACCTTGTGATGTTGCTCTCCATATGTTTATGGAAATACATTATATTCATACTCATAAGCATAACTGGAATATGCTTTATGGAAAAGGTCTCTTGTAAGGTATCATTACAAACTTTATAATCTACTGAGTGTGCTCATCCTATTTGTATGAATGTATTATTCTTGTATCTAAAACTAGAAATATGAAGTATTACTCTGAGGTCCTATTGTAGTTATGCAAAGTGTGAGCCATTAATGGTGGCTTAGGATCTTGATGGCTCCCATTAACTGGAACAATTGCAAATGGTTCTGTTTACTTATAAGCCTTCCTGTATACGTGGATGCTGTCCTGTGAGACTTCATTACTCATTGGCTATGTGAACAGTGTCACGTGATACTGCAATCCATCTTAAACCTGATGCTTTTCCATTTAGAAGGAAAGGTGGGAACCCAGAGAGAGACACAGTATTCCCACCTTGTGCCAAAGCTATAAAAGGGGGTGGAAAAGAACAAAGGGGGCGGCAGTCATGAGAAATCCCCTAGTTACCACCTGAGCTGGAACTAACAAGGACTGTACCGGGGAAAGGATTGGGCCCAGACTAAGAAGGAGCCTAGTCTGTGAAAGAAGCTTATTGGAACATCTCTGAGGGTGAGGTTTACCTGTATTCAGTTTCTTAATGTATTGTGCATGTTTTTGCTTTATTTTACTTGATAACTTACTTTGTTCTGTCTGTTATTACTTGGAACCCCTTAAATCCTACTTTTTATTCTTAATAAAATCCTTTTTTTGTTTATTATTGAACCTAGAGTAAGTGATTAATACCTGGGGGAGCAAACAGTTGTGCATATCTGTCTATCACTGTTATAGGAGGTAGACAATTTATGAGTTTACCCTGTATAAGTTTTTACAGAGTAAAACGGATTTATTTGGGGTTTGGATTCCATTGGGAGCTGGGCATCTGGGTGCTGGAGCTAGGAGTACCTGCTGGGTGGTTTTCGGTTAAAGCCTGCATCTTTGGGGACGTGGTTCAGACCCTGGGTCTGTGTTGCAGCAGACTAATGTATCTGGCTCAACAAAGCAGGGTTCTGGAGTCCCAAGCTGGCAGAGAAAACGGGCTCAGAGGTAGTTGCAGCATGTAAGGTGACAGTCCCAAGGGGGTCTCTGTGACCAAACTTATCACTTACTCAACCTGCTAGAAAAAGACAGAGAATCCAGAGTAAAAGAGCTTCCTACCCTCCTTCAGCTAGCACCCAATCATTAATCGAAACAGCAATTTTGACAGATTGGTCAAGGGCTCAACTCCTCCCTTATCTCTAGTTTGTGAGCTGCAACCATTTGGCCACCTCCCAACTTTTAGAGCAGTGATTCTCAAACTTTTGTACTGGCGACCCCTTTCACACAACAGGACCGCTCCCCTCACAGGGGGAAATTATTTTACTTAAAATATTGTTTTGTACCAAAGAAGGATGGAGCCTGATCTTACATCTAAAACAACTAAACAAATTTGCAAAGTCTCTAAAGTTCCAGATGGTGACTCTGGCAGCTATAATCCCTTCTCTAGAGGCAGGAGATTGATGTTTGGCCCTCAGCCTACAAGTTATGGTTCCCCTCCAGGTGAGGAACTTCCTGAATTGGTGGAAAGATCAATGCAATGTCTGTGCAAGCATCCCTTTCATTCGCTCCAACAATAACTGTGACAATGGAATCATCACTGTTAAGGTGGGGAGCACATCTCAACATGCTCACAGCTCAGTGCAGATGGTCACCTTGGGAAACCACTCTCCATATCAACTTGTTGGAACTCAGGGCAGTCAAGAATGGCTGTCTTCAGTTCCTTCTCCTCGTTAGGGGCAAATCGGTCAGAATGATGATGGTCAATATGGCTTGCATGTTCTATATCAACAAACAGGAAGGAGCAAGATCCTCTCCCTCTGTGCCAAAGCTAAAAGGTTATGGAACTTGTGTGTAGCCCATCAGATTCAGATCTCAGCCATTTATATTCCTGGATTCCAGAATGTCACAGCCGATATGCTCAGCAGGCACTTCTCCCAAGACTACAAATGAGAGTTGGATGATCAGATCCTGCATAGGATATCCCAGAGATTGTTACTTCTATCGGTACACCTATTCCTCACTTCCAGCAACAGGTTGAACTAAGTCTATATTTTTAAAGGGTAAAACGCTTGATGTATTTAAAAAACCCACTACCAGCTGTCTTCCCCCTCTGTTCTGAAATGTTCTTGTTGGATGTTCAGATAAGGCGGTTTACCCACGCAATCCGATATACCCTAGGAGTGCAACATGAGATTGTATAGAGCAAATGTACAGGCCAAATGAACACTGCTAACAGAAAATCTCTGCTCAAGGCCTCCAGAAGTGCATGCGCAGCTGAATGGAGCACCCATAGGGGGGCACATCTTGAACCATAGTTACTGCATGAAATGAGTAACCTTTTGTTTTAACTACTTGTATGATTAAAAATACTGGTTTTATTAAAATACATCAGATGTTTTACCTGTTAAAAATATAGACTTAGTTCAATCTGCCTTCTCCTACTTCAGTGAAAAATCCATATTTCTGGATTTTCTTTCATTTCTGGTTGCAGAACTAGCAGAATGCACTCCAGTCTTCCTAGGAAGGTGGCATTCACCAGTCTGAAATGTCAGAGTGGCTATACTGAATATCAGTAGGGCAGGACCACGTGGAGTAGTCTAATGATGCCAAATAAAGTACTTCTGTAAATTAAATTCAACTTCAAAAGCTACCTGGTAATTATTGTCTTTATTTAAACATGGAATTCTTTTGCATAATGTGAAGCAAACTTAGTCAAGTGCAGTCACAATGGGAAAAGTGACAGCATTTCCAACCTCAGTTACAACGTAGCTCCCATGATGATGTAAGGTAACATTCTGAATACTGTAGGTGCCATGCTACTGGTTTGAAAGTTAGTCTTCCTTCCCTCTCCACCCCAAGAAAAGTGTTTATTGCTCCAGATGATTTGTGGTTTGTTTGGGGTTTTTTTGTCTTCCTCATAGCTTGAGAATACAGGACCCCAGGCCATCCCCCATATTAGGGTTCATTACTGAAATTGTTACCAGAAGCCATTTACACTACCTCAGTGATAGGAGATTGCTTACATAAATTTTGCAGCTTTACTTTTGCTTCAGTGGGTAAAATATCTGTCTGCCTGATCCTTTGAGATAAAGAAACTTGTTTATGTCTAAGGATTCAGGGTCCAACCTGATGTGTACTATAAGGAAAATAAGTTTTGTCCTCAAGAAAACACAAATTAAAATAAAAAAAATTGCATCAACTAATACTCCTTTCTTTTGGCATTTTAGGTGTATCCTTTATTTCCAGGAGCCTTAACGCTAATGATTCATGACTTGTGTCTGACTTTTCCTGCTCCAGCTAAAGCTGAAATCTATGTATCTGATATACAAGAACTGTACGTCCGCGTTGTTGACAAGGTTCGTATTTTTTCAACATCCAGTATTGTTGACTGTCTCAGAATGTCATTGGCTTTAGTGCACATTCCTAATGTAAGGCTGAGGTACACGAGAGGTAGCATGGTGTGGTAGTTACGGCATGGGGGTTCTGTTCCCCTCTCTGCCACTGACCAGCTGTGTGACCTCGAACAGGTCACTTCACTCCTCTGGACAGAGTTTCCCCTCCCAAGCTTGCCTATGTAGATTGTAAGCACGTCAGGGCAGAAGACAATTCTTACGCTGTATCTGCCTAGTCCATAGCTCAATTGATCCCTGATCAATTGGTGCTTCTAGGTATTACCATAATACAAATGTTTATGAATAAAAATACATGAATACTTCTGGAAAAATATTAATTCACATCGTCTTGTTTTTCTGAGAGTTTGGGAGAGTGATTCTTGTACTAATATATTTTTTTCAAGGTAGTTTTTCATGTCAGATAAAAAGCATTATCTTATACAAAATTAAGTGTTGATATTTCTGGATGTTTCAACTGGCATGGGCATAATTCAAACACCTGAATTCGTTCATTTCACTTGACACTAATGATGCCTGGCAGTGAGGGCTGCTTAACGCTAGAACCTCAGGGTCCAGTCTTAAATTTTTATTAGAGTATTAAAAGTTTATTACACATTATAGTAAAAAGACATTTATGCCAATAAATAAGAATGATGATTGAATATACCTTTTCAAGGAAAAAGTCAATGGTTTTGAATATATATTGCAGGTGGAGATTGGGAAAACCGTTAAAGCTTATGTTAGAGTATTGGATGACTCAAGGAAACCTTTTCTGGCTAAATATTTCACCGTCATGGATTTAAAACTGAGGGCAGCATCGCAGATTGTGTCGCTGGTGTAAGTTGATTCATGGTAATTTTTTCATTAATTTCTAAGCAATTCCCTAATAGGGAGAAGAAGAAAAAGTAAAATTGTAGAAGTATTTTCTTACTATTTGAATGAATTTGAAGGGTGATGTTTTTAAAAAGGCCTCCATGCTGCCTCCACGTTATTACTCCCAATCAATTGCAGGCAGAAAAGTATATGTAGTGTTTTTTTAAAATTTGACTCAAAAGAAGTCTCTCTCTGTGGGGCCTGGCTACGCTTAAGGTCCAAGTTCAGCTGAGTGCATGAGCATTTATTTAATTCCCATTCACTTTTCAGATTCAGGGCCTTAGTCATGCGCTGTAACACTTCATTCCATTCTGACCATCGCAAGAGCAGAGAATGTGTAAACAATGTGAAGCGAATAAATGCCTGTCTGGAGATCAGTATGAGAGTCTCCAACTCATTGTATTGTGTTTGTTACTGAGTCTCTAGAAATGACAGAACTGTATCATCATATCATCTAGAAGCCCTTTATATTTTCTAACTTGGAAATAGATGAAGGGTTAAGAACTAGTATCAGTGGAAACAGAAGCCTTCTGTACTCTGTTAGTTAGGGTTCAGGCATCAGTGATGTATACTTACTTGTGCTGTGCTATCAGTGCTTCATCCTGGATGTAAAGGTACGCCAGCTTCAGGCAGTTAAGAAGTCAATATTCCTGCTGCTCCATAGTGAACTAAGATCCCTGTATATTATTCTGCATAGGACTTTGTCATCTAAAACTCCTTGAGATGATAAATGAACCCCTTGTGCACTAAGTCACCCTTTTATTAATGTAATTCATTCAATGACCTCCCTAATTTAATGTATTTTTCTTTTGCTCCAGTCCTCTCGATGAAGCTCTTGATGACCATACTGCTGCTTTTCTAGTTCACGGCACGGTCATAGGTCAAACCAGCCTTACAGCAACAGTTGCTGATAAAAATGGACAAGAAATCAATTCTGCTCCCCAACAGATTGAAGTAAATAACTTCATTTCTAATTGTATGTTATCTGAAATACTCATTATGGTGGGGCTGGAGTGGTATGAAAAAAATAATTTGGCACTGTCAAGCCTGATTCCCCCCTCTGGCATGTTGAGTGCAGAAGGTGGGACCCACGAGGATTCTAAAAATTAATACTGGCCACTCCAGACTTGCATTAAACTCTCAGGGTTAACAGCTTCTCTCTGACCTTGGATGGGTAGATGCTGCTACCACCCAAGTGCAAAAAACCCCTTTGGAAACCCAGGAAGGCGCACTTGGGAATTCCTTCAACTCTCAATCCCTTTCAACCTCTTCTGGGGAACAGCTGAGAAAGAAAACAAAGGAAATCAGTTGTTGTCACTAGCTAATTAAACAACATATGCACAAACCTCTTAAGGGACAAAAATTCAATCCTGGTCTTTAAAAAAAGGTAAATTTTATTAAAAACATAAAGAAAATACATTTGGTACTTAGGCTTTTTGCTAGATTTTTAAAAAAACAATTACAAGGATTAAGCATCAAGATTGCTCTCTTGAGGTCCAGCTTAACGGTTACAAGCAAAACAAAAGCACCTGGCGTTAGCACAGAGGAGTCCACAAACCATAAAGATATAAAAGAGAGAAACCTAATTGCTTCTTCCTAGACATTTCCTGATCTGCTTACATATCTGGGGTTTCAAATGAGAAGTTTCTAGGTATGATCTGGTGATTTTTCATACCTGGCCCAAAGCTTTTTACAGCATAGTTCCAGCCCTGTCTCTGCTCTCTGGGAGAATAACACAGACATAAAGTGAAAGTTTTTTTTTCCCCAGTTTAAAAAAGTTCTAGCCTTCCCATTGACTCCTTTGGTCAGCTACCCACTCCCTTCCTTTTACTTATGTAGGGATACTTTTTAACCCTTTCCAGATAAAGCAAGTAGAGAGCAACTACCAAGAGGGATTTATAGCGAACTGGCTGGCTGGGGGTCCATAAAAGGGAGGTAACCCCCCTCCATGTCCACCCCCTTCCTTTTATATCAGGCACAGTCTCCATTTTTTTTCCTGTAAAATACCTGAAAAAAATATTTTTATTTCCAAATAAAATGTGTCCAAACACTAATCTCCTGTAGCATTTGAGAAGTGTAGTAGTAATTCTCCGCAAACATAGCTACTGGCCTGGGTTAACAGTGCTTTCCAGAGGCTTAGTTTGCTCAGGCTAACCAAGTTGCCGCACAAACATGTATATGCTGTTCGGAGGCATAATTCATCGGACTCAGAGGGTGGTGAGAACACACGTTTGTGCTTTCATTTCTAGGTCTTTCCTCCGTTTAGGCTGTTGCCGAGAAAAGTTACCCTGATCATAGGAGCAGTGATTCAGGTGAGGTACTTTTACATTTGTTCCACTGTAATTCCTGTTTGAGAAGTCGTTGTAATACGTTATTAGAGAAGTGCTAACTGCTTTGCTTCCATGATACTATCTTAATTATTTATTTTTTTTATTTGTGGATGTTGATATTTAGCTTGGTATCATAGCTACATTCAGACCAGAACTCCTCTCCAGCACAGAGGCCAGTTGAATATCTTCACCCTTGACCACCTTTCTGTTTTAGCGTGTAGTCAGAACAGTATTTTGATATTTATCTGACTCGAATGAAAAGCTATCCCTTGCAGGATGAGTTGTGGTGTTCAGTAAACCTGTCACCAACATAAAACTGACACCTGTGGGCTAAGTATGCAAAGCCAGGCACAGAGCAGAGTCACACCACCTGCGAGGAATGCAGGGAGGCAGAATTGCTTCTTAAATTCCCTGGCATGGGGATGCAGCATGTGTGCTGCAACAATCCTTTATGCGTGTAGCTTTTTGTCCCCATTTCCAGCTTCCCATGCACTGGTCCTGCTCCATGTACTGGTATGTGGGGTAGATGGGGGTTTGGGTGCTGCTGGGGGAGTACAGATGCCCACCCATTTGTCCTCATGTAGTCTGTACAAAGAAAGGAAGCGGTGAGTAGCCACCCCCTCTCTTGTGCAACCCTGGCCCTGTGCAAATATTTAACTAGAGCAGAGCTGTGATGGATGCAATCTGTTGATGAGCGCTGGTCTCTGTATAACTACAGATTACTTCAGAAGGAGGCCCTCAACCTCAGTCCAACATAATTTTCTCCATCAGTGACGAGAGGATTGCATCAGTGAACAGCACTGGCCTTGTAAGAGGAGAGGCAGTTGGAAATGGGACAGTAACTGGAGTGGTTCAAGCTGTGGATGCAGAGACTGGGCAAATTGTGGTGGTGTCGCAGGTAACACTTTTATTATCTCGTGTCACAGAACCAGTTAATGTTGATCTTGGGTTAGTACACGGACTGTGTCCATAATCAAAAATAAAATCTTGTCACAATAACTTCACTAGTTCCATTGGGATAAAAATAGCGATTTCAGACTCCCCAGATTATGATTTAGTGCATTCACTTTGGAACGTGAGAAATATCTTCAATAGATCCTTAAATTGTGAATCTCACCACCTGAAAGTTCAGTTCTGCACAAAACCCAGGACGATCTCATTTACGTTTGTAAAAGCAGCAGAGTGTCCTGTGGCACCTTATAGACTAACAGAGGTATTGGAGCATGAGCTTTCGTGAGTGAATACCCACTTCGTCGGATGCTTTCGTGGGTGAATACCCACTTCATCGGCATGCCCTCTGGTACTTATTACATTTGACATCTATAGGCTTGACTGGTAAAACTGCCAAAAGAATCCATCCAGGCCAGCCCTGCCACAGTAACAAAGGTTGAGACTGCTCATACCTAGAAGTTACCTCATGGTTGCCTAGAAAGGTGGGGTTTTTTTGTTTTGTTTTTTTTCATTGAGGTCCATGGCTTCCTTAGATAACAGGTCATCTTCTGGAGTATCTCAATCAGCTGCTAAGTTTGTGGGGAGTGAAGCAAGGCCAGAGTTAGTCCTCTGCTGTAGTCTGTGCCATGCTGCCAGGTACAGGCCATGAAACCCAGAAACTGCTCCTGTTGGTGCCAGTACTGAGGGCAGTTGCTAAGCCTGGAGACGGGTGCAGGCAGACAGGTAGAGGCCTGCTTCTAAAGCAAAAAAAGTGCAACATTCTCTAGGGTGTTGCACATGAGACTCATAGCTCTTTGTCTTTGTGTTTGCCTGAGGTAGGGTTTGGGCAACTACTGCACAGTGGAACCCTTTGGCCTTCTTGGGGGGCACATGGAGATTCCCAGGTGAGGCAAGCAATGGAGAGAGATCAGAATTTTGTTAAAAGTATTTGCTGTGTCTGTAACTCAGGGACAGCAGTGTCTGCCTGTGGCTTCTGCAAGGCAGCAGATTGAACTAGGCAGCCAAATCTCCTACCTTGTGACCACCAGGTTTAGTCCTGTCACCACAACTGCACTTCAGTGATAAAACTCTGGAAATGACAGGAGATGCAGAGAAGAGAAATCACCAAGTTTTACATTCATCTCCCTCTCATTCTTATTCTTTCCTCTTCTCTCTCTTGTTCTCCAGTCCACTCTTCTCCCCCTAGTTCTCTTCCTCCTATTTTTCCATTTTGTGATTTTCTGGCTCCCTTACTGTCTTGCACTGTTACTCTCCCCATCTGGAATCACTCACTTCTCTTCCTCCTGGAGACCCAATCCTCTCCTCCTTAGTCCTGCTAGTCATCAACTCTGTAATCTTGAGCAAAGACTATTTATTTTTTAAGTAGTGCTGTTAGGGTGCTATGCATATCACAGATATGTTGGAAGACATGGGCTCTTACCTTGGTAGTTTACAATCTATCTTGCTGTCAAATTGGCATAATTCAGTTTGATTGTCAATGTTTATATTGGTCTTCTGCAATAAACACATCCTCTACAGATTAGACTTCAGTACAGTAGATAAGTAAACACATTCCATATTTTATCTAAGCTGAAATTAAACAGCAATCTCCAGACCACATCCATTTAAAACACCACTCCATTCTCATCAGGGTGCCTTTTAAATTAAGCAACAACTAATATGTATGTGTGACTTTGTTTTTCCCCTTCTGCCATAATGGTTTTTTCAGTCTGAGAACATAAATCCTCTCATGTTCTTAGGGCTTTACTCAGCTGGATTTTGATGTGTCCTTTTATGGACAGGCATTCTGTACTGAGTTGACTTTGATTTGACATTGGATTTATAGTGTATTGATTTATGTCAAGTCTGTGCTTTCATCTGTTGTGTCAGAGGATTTCAGTTAAACTGCAAGGATTTTTTTTCCCTTCAATTTTTTTCTGCAAATTTGTTGATTTTTTTACAGGGAGAATAAAAGAAAACAAACAAGTCATTGCAGTTCATTACAGTGTGTGGCAGGAGGGAGTGGGGAGCAGTTGGTTTGTTTTCACACTTCCATTTTAATCAGGATCACACAAACAGAAAAATCTACAAAATCAATTATTTTGATTTCTTATTGCAAAGAGACATTTGTCACTCTGTCTTTTTAAAAACAATTGTCTTCTTTTAAACTTTAACACTTGGTGCGAGAGGCTTTGACGAGACACATGCCAGTGAAACCCACTTGTTATGGGGAGAAGTGTAATCATTGTTTCCCTTTGTCACCAAAAGCAGCAGAGAATCCTGTGGCACCTTATAGACTAACAGACGTTTTGGAGCATGAGCTTTCGTGGGTGAATACCCACTTCGTCAGACGCATGGTATTTACCACGAAAGCTCATGCTCCAAAACGTCTGTTAGTCTATAAGGTGCCACAGGATTCTCTGCTGCTTCTACAGATCCAGACTAACACGGCTACCCCTCTGATACTTTGTCACCAACTGCATCATAAAACCAGGTTTCAGAGTAGCAGCCTTGTTAGTCTGTATTCGCAAACAGAACAGGAGTACTTGTGGCACCTTAGAGACTAACAAATTTATTTGAGCATAAGCTTTCATGGGCTGCTACAGCTAGCCCACGAAAGCTTATGCTCAAATAAATTTGTTAGTCTCTAAGGTGCCACAAGTACTCCTGTTCTTTTATCATAAAACCAGGTGTTTTAAAGCTTGTTATCTCTACTTGAAGTCAGCGGTTCCAGTCTTTCAGGTAACAAGATCAGTTCCCTGGACAAAGATCCTGGCTGTGCCCCGTCAGTGCCCACTGCCTCCCATTTGTACCTTAGGCTGCTCCAACCCAGCCTGGCAATTTTGAGGCAAGTGGGGTGGATCCAGGTAGCGGTTCATTACAAAGGCCCTGATCCTGCACTGAGCTTTGTGCAGACAGAAGGCTCTGCTGTGTAAACCTCAATGTAGGCTACAGTAATCAAGGGCAAGTCTGAAGTCTCTGCTTTGATATGTGTAGTTTGGAAACTTATCATCTAGCTGATACTAAAAATCTAGTTCACCGAGGTCATTAAATGAAATGATCTGCCTCTTACAGAGCTTTTTTTCCTTTTAGGATAAAGTGGAAGTCGAAGTAGTACGGCTTGTGGCTGTTAGAATCCGTGCACCCATTACACGAATGAAAACTGGTACACAGGTTAGCTGAATTACCCTTAGAGTTCTTTCTCTCCCACTCTTTTTGTTTTATTTTGATATTTAATTTTCAAAGGAAATGTGCTAATGAGCATTACAAAGAAAAAGTAAATAGTTTAGTTGGAAAGCATTTTCACATCAACCAACCAAAGTTCTAAGCTTGATCTTGTGGAATAAAACATTAACTCGTGATTTTTTTAAATTAATTAAATGGTGATGCAAACTCTCATTCACTTCTTGGTGTTATTCTGGGCATCTTCCTATTTAACCTAAATCAGACACTATTTGTGCCATAATAAAGCATATGCTGTTACACTAGTGGTGGACAAACTACGGCTTGGGGGCCACATCTGGCCCTCCAGATGTTTTAATCCAGCCCTAGAGCTCCCACCAGGAAGCAGGGTCCAGGGCTTGCCCCACTCTGGCACTCCAGCCAGGGAGTGGGGTCGAGGTCTTGTCCTACTCTGCATGGCTCCCGGAAACTGCAGCATGTCCCCTCTCCAGTTCCTACATGTACGAGGCACACTGGGGGCTCCATGCGCTGCCCCTGCCTGCGGACAGGGCAGCACGCAGGGCCACCTGGCTGCACCTCCACGTGGGAGCCGGAGAATGGACATGCCACTGTTTCTGGGAGCTGCTTGAGGTAAGTGCTGCCCAGAGCCTGCCTCCTTGACCCCCTCCTGTGCCCCAACCCCCTGCCCCAGCCCTGATCCCCCTCCCGCCCTCCAAACCCCTCGATTCCAGCCCAGAGCACCCTCCTGCACCACCAGCTCCTCAGCCGCACCCCAGGCCTGCACACTCAGCCAGACCGCCAGCCCTCCAAACCCCATCCCGCACTGTCATGAGCATTCATGGCCTGACATACAATTTCCATACCCAGATGTGGCTCTCGGGCCAAAAAGTTTATTCACCCCTTTCTTACACTCATGCTGCTGCTTCTTCTTTTAATGCTGGCTGCTCCTTTAAGACAGTGTTTCTCCAACCACAAGGAGACTCTGATCTCTTTCAAGAGAGGATCACGCAAATAGGGTGCAAAGAAGAAGAAAAGGAATTCTATTTCTGTTCTTGCTTTGGACTTGCTAGAGCCAGAACTCAATGTAGAACCAAAAATTAGCAATCTGCCATGTTGGCATGACCACCAGGGAATCTTTTCATTTGGAGATGGGTTGTCTGGTCTATCCTCCTTTCAGGAAAATATGTAGTATGTCCAGTCTGGCTCTAATATTTCAAAATATGGGGCCTCAACCAATTGCTTTGAGAGACTATTTCAGTCTTAGTTATGTCACTGTTAGAAAGCTGTTTCAGATATTTAGTCTAAATCATTTCCTAATTTCATCCCGTTAAGCCTAGTTACGTACTTGTACCAGGCTAAATAATTATTCTTCTTGCTTGGTATTTGCACCTTTTGGATATTTATTATATGTACATTATGTTGTCACAAACTGGGGGAAGGAGCGGGTTGGCACAAACAGCCAACCAGCACAGAAGAGAGAATGCTTAGTCAAAACAGTAGAGAATGTAAGAATGTGTACGATGTTTCGGTTGTTAAGGGGGCCACATAGGATGAGTGACTCCTCCATGTGACCATCTACTGAGGGTTCTGATTAAATGAATCAGCACTTAGTTGTGGTAGGGTGTAATAAACGTCTGTCTCAAATCTGGACTTAGAGTTCAGCATCTGAGTGTTTACTGTGAACCTTCCCCAAGCTTATACCCAGCTTGGATCTATCTCGCTGCCACCAGACAGGAATATAGCGCCTGCCTCGCTCTGGTCCCCCCAGACTTTCCCTG